>NC_141036.1:43528333-43829166 GCF_052040795.2 Danio rerio | reverse complement strand
ATAATATAATATAATATAATGCATTAAAGACAAAATATTTAAACTGTTAAAATATTATTTTATACAGCATTAAACAAAATTGGTTTTATTTAATATGTATGCATGTAAATCCTATATTTAATTATATATAATGCTGTAAACATGTATGATTTCTCTTATTTAAATAAATTTTTCAAAGACTGTATTTTTTAAACAGAGCACATTACAATTTAATGTGCATAGATCTGGGCTTTTAGAAGAAAAATCAAACTAAATATACACTCAGGTTTTCTGTAAACTGCAAAACTGGCTTAAACTGAAGTTCGAGGGGCAAACATATGCTGTTTATAAAGCTTAATTATTTGTTAAAATGTGTATTTAAGTGCAAATATTTCTTGAAAAAATATATGTATTTGGATCAGAATGATGTGAAGCAAATATTTTTAGACATACAGCCAAGTGGGTCATGTCTTCACCATGGTGTGAGTTTGCCAGTCCAGGTTTACTAACCCTGAAGTGTGAGCTACTTTAGCGTGCAATAAAAGATACAATTAAAAGAGTATGAACAGAATAAAAAAAGCTTTCAGTGAGATCTCCTTTTAAGTTTGACCATTTCTCATGTTCATCTGCCCATATCCATAATGGTATGCCTATATTAACATACCTTATTATATATACAGGGCTCAGCATAAATAAGTACCCCCTCACAGATCATTATTGTTATTTGATATTTTCAATAGGATGCTTTACAATAATAGATTTGTGCGAATACATAAGATTAGTCTGTATCAAAACTAAAACTAAAACCACTCTGACAAAAAAAAAACAAGATCAAAGTCCAAGAATATAAATTAAAATAAATTCAAAGAAAAAAGAAATCAAGAAAACCATAACAATAATAATAATAATATTATATGATGTAAATATAATTTTGTTGACATTTTGTAGTTTGTATTTTGTTCTCAATAACTCATTTGAATTTAAATTTGTTGTGACCAAACTCTTATTTTAACTGGTACAACTATTTATTAAAACAGATTTGTTTAAATGCACCTAAATATATTGGCCATATAAACTGAGAAATGGATACAAATATTAATTTCCAAATGGGGTACTCATTATGCTGAGCACTGAACATCACAGTATATGCTCAAATGGACCTTGTGAAGTCGTGGGGCCCGAGGATCCGTTCCTACATCAACGACGTAGATTCTGGAGGAGATGAGGGACGGCAGAATGAGTCGATTGCGCCTTTTGGAGGGATCGTCAAAACAGCTGCTGCAGGCGTTCCAGCCGGAGTGGTGCAACTCATCCTTCAGATTGGGCATGGGCAGCCTGTGAATCACCTACAACAGGACATGTTGTTGTCGTCACACTCCAGTGAAACAGGTCAAAATGTACAGTTGAAGACAAAATGATTCGCCCTTCTGTGATTTCTCCTTTGTGATTTCCAAAATGATGTTTAACAGAGCAAGGAATATTTCACAGTATTTACTATAATATTTTTTCTTCTGTGGAAAGTCTTATTTGTTTTATTTCGACTTGAATAAAATCAGTTTTTAATCATTTTAAAAAAAAGTATTGCTTAATGAATCTAATAATATTGACCTTAAAATGTCAATATTATTAGATTCATTAAGCAATACTTTTTTTCTGATTTTTTCCGAAAACAAACCGTTGTTATACATGATGCCTAATCACCCCAACTTGCCTAATTAACCTAATTAAGCCTTTAAATGTCACTTTAAGCTAAACACTAGTGTCTTGAAAAATATCTAGTAAAATTTTATGGGTCACTTTATTTTGATGGTCCGTTTGTTGAATTTAAGTTACATTGCATCTACATGCCAACTAATTCTCATTAGATCATAAATACACTTTTAGGTTGGGGCTAGGGTTAGTGTAAGTTGACATGTACTTGCTAAGTTTCTCATAGTCAGTTAAATGTCTTTTTAGCAGCAGTATCAACAGATATTAAGCAGGCAGTCTACTAATACTCAATTGGACCATCAAAATAAAGTGTTACCATTTTTTGTGCTGTCATCATAGCAAAGACAAAAGAAATCAGTTATTAGAAACGAGTTATTAAAACTATTATGTTTAGAAATGTGTTGAAAAATCCTTTCCGTTGAAAGAAATCGGGGAAAAATAAACAAGGAGGCTGTAATTCAGGGGGGCTAATAATTCTGACTTCAACTGTATACGTTTATTAATTAGGTTTCACTTTACCTTGCAAAAGTTGGGGGATTGTGGGTTGATATCAACAGTTGCAAGGTAGTCAGGTTTCTGGATGTCTGTGTTTCGGTAAATGCATGGCAGGTAGACGATCTCTTCTCGAGGTCCTGCAGGATAAAATTATGTTTCTTACGTTTAGAAATTTAGCAGAGACTTTTCTCCAAAGCGACTTATAATCGAGGAGGCATTCAGCAATTGAATGCAGGTGGTTTGAAGCACAGTTTAGGTTTTCATAAATATATACTGATCTTTGTTTCTTAGAACTGATAGATTTCAAAGTATGAACCACAAATGGGTCGCCTCACAGCAAGAAGGATGCTGGTTCGAGTCCCATTTTTTTTCACCTGATTTCACTCCCGGTTTTCCATCACAGTCCAAAGACATGCAGTATTAGTGAACTGTATGAACTAAATTAGGCGTATAAGTATGTGTGTGTGTGTGTGTGTGTGTGAGTGAGAGAGTGAATGTGAGAGTGTATGGGTGTTTCCCAGTATAGGGTTGCGGCTGGAAGGGCATCCGCTGCATAAAACATATGCTGGAATAGCTAGGGGTTCATTCCACTGTGGTGATATAAAAGAGACTAAGTAGAAGGAAAATAAATGAATAAAGCACAAATGCCTAAACACTGACTGAAGTGAACTTAATAACAATTCTGCTATCCCATGTTTGCGATACAATGGCTCTACCAATAAGACACAGTCTCAAATACAAAATAATAGTGGTTATTTCATTTTCTGTTATTAAATTACTGATGTTTTTATATGCATTTAAAAATGTAGTTTCAATAAATCTTTGGGCGACACAGTGGCTTAGTGGATAGCACCGTCGCCTCATAGCGAGAAGGTCGCTAGCTCGAGTCCCAGCTGTGTCAGTTGTTTTTTTCTGTGTGGATTTTGCATGCTCTCCCCATGTTCGTGTGGGTTTCCTCCAGGTGCTCCAGTTTCCCCCACAGTCCAAAGCCCCAAATTAAACTGGCTCTAGTGTATGTGTGTGAATTAGTGTATATATATGTTTCCAAGTACTGGGTTGCAGCTGGTAAAACATAGGCATCCACTGTGTAAAACATAGGCTGGATAAGTTCTGCTGTGGTGAACCCTGATGAATAAAGGAACTAAGTTGAAGGAAAATGAATGAATGAATGGTTAAGAACAGGTTAGTCATTATATAAAGTTAAATTAAAATAACATTCTAAATGTCAGGAAGAAAATAAAGTTGTAAAAGCAGATAATTTACAATTCTTCAGTTGAAAAGCTTTTATAATAATAAATGAGCCTAAAATAACCAAATGAAAAGGATACCATTTTATAGTATGACTATGGCAAAATATTAGTTTTAAAAGTAAACATTTTATTACAGTGATTTATTCTTGATTGATGTTACAATCTGAAACAGACAAATCAAGAAGCAAACTCAGGGAACGTGATGTAGCTTCCATAAAAACTATTTTCCTCTTGACTAGGATACACAGTAAAGCCCTAAATTGTTATTAATAAATTTTGCACCTCACTTCATAAGTGACTGAGTATGCACAATGCTAAAATAAGTGTAAAGCAGTCTCCTCATATTCATCACATTTCCATTTTTGCATTTTCATAAACAATGTTTTGCTGGATAAAATCTGTGGAGAAGTTTATAGGATATTTCTTTAATTTTATTTCTAACATGATATTTCTGTGGTAACAGCCACACTTTTCCAGCAAATCAGTTGACTCTTTAATAAACACTGAGTATAAAGTACAGTAATAATCTCTCTTTGCAGAACGGTATAAATAGCCTTTTTATTACACTTGGTATTTATAGTAAAACAGGTTTTGCCAACGTAAGATTTGATTTAGTAATATCAAAAGACCAAATATAACAGTGGTACTGTTTCTGGATGACGAAAGAAAAAAAAAAAGAAAGAAACAGCAGAAATATGTCAATCTGAATGTGAGGAGGACCTCTAGTGGTAAGGAGGAGCTTGCATCAGATCTTACAGTGATAATAAAGCTCAATTTCCTGAGTAAAGGTCACTGCTGTTTTGTAATGATTGTGCAATACTGTGTCATATTTACATGCATGATATACACATTATCTTATGCATTTTTAAAGAAAATCTACTTGCCTTTCATTGCATCCAGAGGGGTTTTATATCCAGGACCACATCCTGAACAGGTTGAAGCTGCAAGCACACAAAATGGTAAATCTCAGATATCATAATGTAAGACAATCAAAAACTGAAGCAGGTGTTTCTGAGATCAATTCGAACACAAATCTTGTTAAAGTATTTAAACTATAATAAAGTCTAACTGAAGGTTTTTTTATCGTGCATCACATGATTGTGAGTCTACAAATTGTGTTTGTTATTAAAAGGCATGATTTATTTTCAAGTGAACTACATTTTTTCTACTCTATAAAAGCTTGAAAGAAACACACACACACAAGCCAACTTCAACAGATGGGTAATGTTACAATCTAGAAGACTCAGTGTCTTGCCAAGAATTGTTGCACATCCTTCCCCTGCTTGTAAGAAAAATATTTATGGGTTACATGAGGGTCAATCCCTGCAATGACCAAGCAAAAAAGAAAGAAAGAAAGAAAGAAAGAAAGATAAGATTGAAAATGATAATCTCTCTCACACACACAAAAAAGTTGTATTACTCATTGTACAGTAATGGAAATTAAAGTCGATTATAAAAGTTACTGCCTAATGCCACACAAACATTCACAAAGATCTGTTTTAATATTGTAGGCCATTTTATAAAGTCTACTCAGTGTAAAAATGTTAAACTATAAATACTGTGCACTCCAAATATACAACATTATTTTTTTTAATTAACAATGCTTGAACAGTAACAGAAAGGCATTAATACATTTTAGAATTACACAAAAGACTGAGATAACAATCGAACTGCATACATTCACAATCTTCCCATCCTCGTTAATATTACATAAAATGTAAATAAAAAGATACCATAAATTAACAAAAAAAAAATGCTAAAGAATCTTAAGTAGCAGGGGAGTTAAAGTTCTCAAAATATGCAATTAAAATCATTATGATGAATATAAATATCTGACTTTTTAGCTTTTCATCTCTTTTAATGTCTTTAAATATATCACAAATTCTTCTTTAAATACCACTAGTCTTGGGGGAATTTAAATAATGCATTTATGAATATTGAATTTTAATAACATCAAATTATTGAATATATAATATCTTTTTCATACTTAAGTAATAGGAAAACTTCCCATGAGAAGACACGTCTTATAGATTCAAAGCTACAACATTTGCACGAACTCTACTGAATAATTTTGACAGGTAGGCCTGTAGTGTGTAAATAAAGCAATTCTCTCTTCCAAACAGGAACTATTGCATAATAACATACGAATAAAGTCGAATGTTGAAAATAAAGTTTGGCTGCAATGGTCAAAGGTGCATTAATCAGTTCTGAAGTGACACTTACCCATATTCTGCTGCTGCTGCTTCCACTGGCGAAAACTAACGTTAAATAACGCGGCGAAGAAGATGCAGATTTTGTTGTTGTTAAATCAACTCTTTCCGCGGCTAAACCACGCGGGACTGAGATAATCCCTAAAAAACACACCCGGATATAAAGGATAGGAAGATCAAATGTCGATTACCACCTCGGTCTGTGCAAAAAAAAAATGCGCCTGCAAACAGGAAAGACGGCCCCTTCTGGGGGATCTGAACTCTGAGTTGAACTGGCCTGGTGAGTGGTGACTGAAAAGCAACTTGCTGCTGACAAACCGTTTCAACGAACAAAAACAATCACACATCTATTGATGTTTGTTAGAGATTAGTTGTATTAACGCATGAATTCCTAATCTGCAGAATGTGTGCTGTTCAGAACTAAACCAGTTCCTTCATTTTAGTAAATGTCCATCAGTTTAGTTTAAGTTACAAAAAAAAAAAAACACTCGACTTTCTTTGAGACCAAAAACTAATAGTATGCATTTAATCCATGTTCACAGAGTTCCATTTTTAGATGAACTTAAAGATACAAAAGAAACAAAAATGTAACTCATAAATAACAGAACTTTTGTAACATCTGAAACAATGATTTGCTAAGGGCTACTCTCTGTGCACAAGTCCCACACATGCATACACTGGTGGTGCACACATTTTATTTATTTTTGAATCACCAAAATTGGCTATATGGACAGCTAGTGTTCCTTAGCCAATGATAACCCTTTTGAAAAAAAAAACAGCTTAAACCAACCTAAGCTGGTTGGCTGCTTTAGTTGGTAGACCAGCCTGGTTTTAGAGGTGTTTTGGCCATTTCCAACCTGCTCTTGGCTGGTCAAGCTAGTTTTAGGTGGTCATCTCTCACCCTGACCAGCTAAGACCAGCCTGGAAATGGCCAAAACCTTTCTAAAACCAGCCTAGGCTGGTTTAAGCTGTTTTTGTTTTCAGCGGGGAGGCTTCAAGTGAAAGCTTAATTTGACTTTTTTTAATTTTATACGGTTCTTTTAACCGCATCAATGTTGTAATGTTATTACAATACATTCAGTTAAATAAACTTCAGCATTTATTCAGTTGTTCAAAAACTCCATTGAAAATTCTGGGGTAAACTAAGTTGTCATATTTTAAAGAGATGGTGGGGGAGATGAAATTTAATTAAGTGCTTCTTGCTCTGAAACCCACTTTATGGCGTATATCTATCAGGAGATGAAGATCACCAATTTTTTAAGAAATCAGACTTTAAACGTGGCAATTTTATACTGGAAAAACAGTTCAACTGAAGCTGGCTGGCTGAAATTAAGAGTCTGTGTGCATTTACCCCATTAAATTAATAATCAATGTATTAATTGTCAACATTTATTGATGCATTTAAAACGCTTTGCCTAACTAGCACATAAGTGCTCCAGAATGGGGTATACGGGTCTCAGTACAAGCATCATTAAATCCAAAAGTGGCAAACTGTTAAACTTTGATACTAGTGGGTCAAAGCAGGAACAAGTCTAGCTATTTTGTCTTTACAGAGTGTAAATATGCCTTTTGATTCATAAAACTCCTAATCTCATCACTACAAATTAACATAATGTGTTGATTTGTTCATTACGACACAAAAAAGTCTCTGACTGAAAATGATGTACCAAATCTGCATAAAACATAAACGTGTGAGAAAAAAGGCTTTATGCACACACTGTTTATTAAATTTTATTCACAAGAAATTAAAAAAATAATAATAATAAATGGGAAGTCACATATGCAATGCCTTTTTTCAATGATCAATTATTCATTAGTCCTCTTTGCAGTTTAAACAAAACAGCACATTCAAAAGACCCTCATTTCTATAAACGTCCACTTACCTTCGCAATCAGACTGTACAAGAAGTCCCACAACATGTAAATTATACACAAAATTGCTGCAGCAAACAGAGATGAAATCAAAGTACACACCTTTACAAACATAGAAGAGCACTAATAAAGTGCATCAATACCTCTTTGAATTGAATGTCAATAGATGACACCTGGAGTGTAGTTACACCATCATGTGGTCGCTACAGTAAATTCAGATGCTGAAATCAGTACTGAATGTATACTCACTGATCACACTCCATTCAATATCAATGCTCTCTCAATGGTAAACGTATATGATAACTACATAAATAACCAAAATGGAAGTGCTGCAAGATAGTCTGTCAACCAATCTTACAGGCTGAACTGTAGCATGTGTCATAAAATGCAATAAGGTTGGATGTCAAACAGAATCTGTAAAGCTATGGAATAATAGGCTATAATTTACGATCAATTATTGAATAAATAATTTTAAATAGCATTATTCAAAACAGCATTTGTATCGTTCTTCAATTCAAATGTTAACAGATTTTAAATCGCATGATTTTTGATACTCATCCTGCGTTGGACACACATAAACTGTAAGAGAGGGGCAGGACAACAACAACAAAAAATAAACAAACAATACTTTCATCCACCCAATACCCACACGCTTGAGTCAAATCACTCAATACAGGTCGCAGCTGGCTTATCAAACAAATTTCTCCCATTACATCTTCGAAATAACTAAAACATAAGCAGGCAAAAACCTGTGATGAACTTTCAGAGGATGGGGAATATAAGTAAATATTGTCTGTCAACAGACAAAAGAAAGGGAGCTTTTGTATTACTGTATGCTAGCGAATAAACAACCCAAATAAAAGTAGGTAGAAAAACTTAGCAAAACCAAATCATGCAACGTCTATCCTATAAATCTATACAGTATTTAAGATTAAAAAACTTTTTTTTTCTCCCCATTTTCACACCACCAAACAATAGGCTGTAAATTAAATAACCAGTCACATTCAGCAATGCCTGTCCTTCTGTTAAATCTACCAGCGTCTGTTAGTAGATCAAATATCACCTGTTTGCTGAATCCGTTTGATCAGTGTTAGCATCCAGACCAGATTCTGACAAATGATCTGGTTCAGAGTTGTGTGAAGGGGTCTCATGCTCAGGCGACGAATGTGAGAAATCGGTGGACTCGCTTGCGATTTCCAAACATTCATCATTTGTTTCCTTTTGCTGTTCTGTGTTTTTCGCTTTGTCATCGTTTAGTTCATTTTCCGTATCCTCTTGCTCCTCTGTAAGATCTATTTTCTCAGTTACGTTTTCTACAGAATGTGTGTCCATTGGCTCTTCTTCATCTGCTGACTCCAGATCTACTACTTCTGGTCCCAGTGTTGCTTCTGAAAGTATATTTAGCAACTCCACAGAAGTACCAGGCAAATCTGTATGTGTCTCCTGATCCGGAAGCAGATGAGCCAAGCAGAATGAATGTTGAATAAATTCAGGCCTACTTGAGAAGCATGACATGGCCTTGTCTAACCAGGATACTAGAAGCTGCATCAGGTCTTCAGGCTGAACTGAATCTTTAGGCTGTTGTGCCCAACGAGATAAAAATAACCTTTGGAGCACAGGGCGTACGCACATCTCTAAAGGTTGATGTCGGCATGTACAACCTGCCGGAATGGTTGGAAGGAAGGTTTTGGTGCTACTGACTGTAGAAATAATGGACTCAGACGTCAGGCAATGATGGCTATCCAAAACCAGCAGCGCTTCCTTCTCTTTCTGCGAGTCGAGATGCTGCTTCCACACTTTGTTGGCCCAAATTTCTAGCTCTTCCGTTGCCTTGTAACCTTCCTCTTTGGCCATAATCAAGACTGTGTCTGGTGTGCTGCTCAGTGTGCTCGTAGTGTGACTGGTGAAGAGTGCTGCAGGAAGCATCGTACCATTTGCAAGCATTGCAAGGTAAATCTTTACAAAAGGCTTCCCAGACCCGGTAAACTGAATAGCTGTGTCTCGTCTTACTTTGTTTTTCTCATTCAACATATTGATGTCCACAAACACTGAAAGCTGGTCCATAACCCCAATGACACACTGTGGAACGCTGTTGGTCTTAATTTGACCGTGCACCAATTCTTTGAAGCAACAACAGTTCTCTTCCATGGCACTAGGGAGTTCCCTTTGTACTGTGAAACAGGTATCCAAGCCCAGTTTGTGCTGCATCATGAAGTTCACAGCCCACTCGTATGAAATACGGAATGAACTTGTTTCATTGGTTTGGCTTTGGAGCTCTGAAGCTTTTTCAAACAATCTCGCCTCATTGATAGGACGCTGCTGTTCCCGTTGTGTCAGAACCCACTGTACTAGACGATCAACAGCCTCTCCACAGATACTGCTGCAGCATTCATTTAACTGATCCTCCTTGTCTTGAATCCAGGTCTTGATGAGCTGCGGTTTGGTGTCCATCTCTTTTGCTGCTTTTTGGATCCCGGCACATAGTGCAAGAAGAAGTATTCGCCGCTGGTGAATAGTCAAAGACTCCTCTCTGTTTCTCACAGGCTGTGTTGGTTTGGTTAGTGATCGCTTTTCCTTCTCACTAGCCACTGTTCGAAGTGGGACTTCCTCGCTGCTTTCAACCGTATCAGTGTCTGTTTCTGTGTCTTCGTCTTCCAGAGGAGCCATTTCTTGATCCACGTCTTCGTCCTGGCCAGCAGTGGCACCCTGTGAAACATTACTGATGTCCACTGAGGATTTGGCCTGCCCTCTTTCCAACATTTCTGTTTTATGTTTAAGTCCAGGCTCTGTGCCGTCCCTGGAAGGGAAATAATGTGTCACTTTCTAAAATCTGGATAACATGTTAAATGTGGGGAAGAATACATCACAGGTTGCAATTTCTTGACTTAAGTATAACTAGGACTAATTTAATTTTTTAAAGATACATACCTCTTAGAGTCAATGAATCCAACTTTTGCACTACCTGTACAAAAAAAAAATTACATCAATTATAATACTTTAAGATATAAATATAAAAATATAATTAAATATAAATATTTAATTGCCACTTTAATACATGCCATTTAAAAAGCTGTTGAAACTGTAAAAGTATTTATTATGTATAACATTAACTAGAACAAGCATTCATAAAACATTTATAAATATTTAATATCAGTATTTGAGTTTTATAACCTTGATAATTAGTTGGGAAACCATGGAACTCCCAGAAGCAGCGAGAACGCTTGCACAGATTCGCATGGCAGGCGGTGCAGCCATACATGCTCTCATGACGCATGTTTTTCAAGTTGCAAACTTTACATCTCCTCGCCCTTCTGGTAATTTTGCCTAATCGATGTCTGACCTCTTCTTGCACCTCTTGACTTTCTTTTTTCACAGTCTGTTGCTCAATCATGCTATTGTGGATTTGGTTCTGGAGAGTGTGTCTTTCAGCACACTTGGCAAGCTGGTAGCCCAGACGTTTACGGAAAACGGCCTGGGAAAAGTGACCCCCTGGGAGCCACACTGGTGGGTTGTCTTTGCGGGTCTCTCGTAAGACAATAAAAGAGTTGATGATGCTCAAGTTGACAAAGAACCAGAAGAGACGCCGCCAGTTGGTGTCAAGATCTAGCCCACCAAGTTGGTTGCACGTCAGCAGCTGATTACAGATATCGACTCCTCTCATGTTGTCTTGGAGCAGCTTGAAGGCCTGTGGCCTTTCAATAGTATAAAGCTCACCCATTTTAGTGGGAGACCTCCTCCACACCACATCTTCATGGCCTGCGTTGGCATTTGTGGAGAGGCATACCAATTCTTTGGTATCTTTCCATCTAGTGGCAAGAAGTGGGGGGAACTCATACTGTTTAAAATTGCCTGGATTTTCCAGTGGAGGTTCATCCCAAAACTCCTTGGGCAAAACTGCACTTTGTGGCAGGACAGAGCTGGAGCAGTATATACCACTATCAAAGAGATCCTTCATGAGTTGCACAGAGGCAAGTGAGCTGGACAAGAAGATGTTGTGATGTTTACCCTCAAGACCCTCTGTGAGATGTGGCACAACTGATCTTCCCAAGTCTTTGTGCTTCTCCTGTCGTGTTGAGACCAGCAATTTATGGCAAAAGCCTGACTTTGAGTCACACAGTAGCCATATCCTTGGCTGAGAATTTTTACTCTTCTCCTGAGCCGTTCCCTTATCATGGCTCGGTAGGAAAGCTTGATCAATTGTCAAGCACTTGTTTGGACTGTAGGCCTCTTGCATGCTTTTCTCCAGGATGCTCAGCATCGGCTGAAAAAATGACAACTTGTCAGCACTCTGGCTGTCATTCTCCACAAGCATGCTGCTCATTCGGATGTAAGTGCTGATCTGCTTAAAACGATTCACTGACATGGTCCTGTAAACCAGCTCCCATGTTCTAGAGCCATAGCGGCCTTGGTGTTGTTCCCAGGTCCAGTACGAGTCCGGTTCCACCAGGTTTTGAAGCCCCATGAGGATAGAGAGACCAAAAAAGCCTTTGATTTCCTGTACAGACACAGGGTGCCAAGATGTGTCCCCCTGCCCTGAAGAGCAGCAATAAGTGGCATAGGTGTTGGTCTCACAAACAATCAGCTCAAAGAGGGCATCAGGAAACAGAACCTGGAAGTAGTCGAGGACATCATGATTCCTGGTCATTATATGCCGTGGGCCACAACTTTCCATGAATTCTGGCACTGTTCCTTCCTCTTTGGGCACATTCCACTGTTTCAGGGACAACCAGTCAGGCTGTGTCCCAACATCACTAGCTTCATCCCCTTGTGGACCCTCCACCTCCTCCTCAACATGGCAGAACTCAATATCTGTCTCCAAACACTCTGTAGGGGAGGGGAGGGATTATAGGAACACAGAGTTAGTCTTCTCCTTGGAGTCTTTACCATCACCAATAATCCATTTTATAACATGCTCAATGTATATGTAGTTCTGATAGGTCAGTTAGCTTTTGAAAAAGAAAATAATAAGCAGCTCAGAAGCAGCAGATAACTCCCCGATGGTTACTCCTTGACGTTATTCATTTGTCATGTTTCTAAATTAATCCATTTTAGGATTTTTATTTTGTACTTCTTCTGACATTCTTCAGTTCAGGCGGTGTGCGGTAGATTTTTGTATGTAATACTCAATTACACATCCAGAGTGCTCTCGCAAAGGCTTGTCAGTAAATCCTGTGAATTCACACCAAGTGCAAAGGGGCCATGTTTGTCCATTTTGACAATGGACAGTTTGAGCTCATACCCCACACCTGTGATTGCTGAGCATCACATATTGTGGGATATCACTCAAGACGGGCCACTTTGCAAGTGCCATTGACGTATGTCTATTGTATGATTTAGCTAAGAATGCACGGAAAATGTGTTGACTAAAGAATCCTTCTTTATTGTAGGTGTCTATCAACAGGATAAATAACATTCAATCTGTGAAAATACATATGCAGTGATGAGCAGGGTTTGTGTACCGAGCCCTTTGCACATGTAAGAAGTCAAGACACAATGATAAGTGATAATTTGTAAGTGGCTAGGTTAAAGTTGATGAATATGCCATGATGCCAGTAATTTAGTTCACTGTATTTTTACTTTTGTGTCAATGCTGTATTAGTATAAACATGCAATTAAAGACACCTACAACAGAGTTGGATACCCTCTAACTACAGAAGTACGAAAGCAGAGAAAGAAAAACGAGCATGCAGGTTAAGAGGCCCATGCAGTAAGAGAAATGCAGTAAAAATACAAGTATGCTGTAATGTTCTACTGAGCTAGAGAACACCCACCTTTGCGCATGAATAAACAGTAGGAGTGATCAGGGAACTTGATGAGATGTTTGGCCATCAAATTTCCGTGAGGAGTGGAGTATTCACAACCTGCACAAGTCAGCTTCACAACGCTACAAAAAGAACACCAAAATACCCATAAGGTACAGTTTCAGACTGAGCAAAACAGAACTCAAAATCCAAATATTACATTACCTTGGAGGCCCCTTTTTAGAAGGTTTTGGAGCCCTTCCAGGAACATGATTGCTGAAATTAAAAAAATAAATTGCAATATGTGACTAAACTTCAAGCTGCAATTTCCAATGAAACTGTTTTCTTCTGTACATATATATTCTTCTGTGTATATATATATATATATATATATATATATATATATATATATATATATATATATATATATATATATATATATATATATATATATATATATATATATATATATATATATATATATATTAGGGATGTAACGGTATCAGAATTTCACGGTACGGTAATACCTCGGTATGAATGTCACGGTACGGTATTTATTGAATCATTTACAGGAAAAAACAAAACTTATGAAAATACTCCAAAAAAGTGCCAAAAGTGTCAATGACATACAAATTAGCCATCTATCTGTAAGCTTTGAAACAGGAACTTCAATTTTAATAACAAAAAAACTATTAAACCATGTAAAAAAATAAAGTTTCAATTTAGTATTGTTGAAAACTCATCACATTCAACATTTAATCACACTCAGCCCATCTACCCAGATAAGAGCTCTGCTAGTCGGACTTCTCATCAAGCATCTCCCGCTGGATCTAATCTCACTATATTTATTAAACGGGATATTTCATTTATCTTGTTGTCTTTATCTAACGACATATTCCCTGACTTTGGGCATTGGAATCTATTACTTGTTCTCAGGTAACGTGTTTTGGCTGAGCGCAAAGATAAGTTAATGATTAATGTAACCACGTCCATTCTGTATATTGACTGATCGCTTGCCTTTATTTCCTATAATGTATAAACTTATTGTATGTTATACTTTTAAAATGGCCATTATCGATTATTAAAACTGATACTCAGCAAAAGAGAGGCTGTGTTTCGTATTTTCACAGAAATTGAAAGGAGGCAGTTGTTATCGGCTCCGTTTTGTTATAAAAATCCACACAGTGATGACGCTCATCTTATGCAGCACGGCGCCTCAACATTTCTGCTGTCTAAGTTGCTAATATTAAAATGAAAATAGGCAGTTCCTTAAATCATGTTTACATTTTATTGTTGAGAAAGTGAAACAACGAAGCCAGGGTGATGTGAATGAAGTTATAAAGTACATGGTTCCCTTTGAAGATTTACCCGTGTCCTCGGTATAATCTGCTTTTCCATATCAAACTGAGAAGAAGAGACTGCAGCCTTGATCAAACTTGCGAAGTCTGAACTAGGTTTCTATCAGGATACACACACCGGCGCCGCAAGTCGGCGGCTGTCGGCGGCGCCCGGCGACGGCTCAGGACGCAGTTCATTTTTCAGCCGCGCCACAGAGCGCCATCTGATTGGTTTCATGTTAAATATCATTCGAATGTGCGCGTCTGGTGTGCGATACTTTAATCTGTCATGTACGCGCCGTGTCGCGGCGCCGAGCGGCGCTTCTGGTGTGCGACCTGCTTTAGAGTTTTCCAGCTCTTTTCACCCCCGCTTCTAGCAGCACACTCCATTTCCGCATTACTGGATCTGTAGCAACAACAGACCGCAAGGGATGATGGTCAAGCATGGGCTGATGGCAATTGTAGTTTTCGTTACCTCCCGTTCGCTTCATTCGCCTGAGCAAATTTTCTCAGAAGACCTATAGTTTTACCGAGTCATGCGACTTCGGTAATATCGAAAAAAATTTATATTGCGGTATGACGGTATTTACAATACCGTTACATCCCTAATATATATATATATATATATATATATATATATATATATATATATATTTGAGCCGCTCCAATCAGGATTTTTACAGGCAACACCAAGTACTGATTTCTTTTTATGGTGATCAACCGATACAAAGTATATATATATATGTGTGAAATTTATGTGAAAATATATGTTTGACTCAACTTACTTGATCATGTGATTTGCATAAGCACGAGAACAGCATGTGCTATAGAAGCAGAGTGAACAGTGAACATAAGTGGGGTAGTGATTCGCAAAGTCTGGAATGTCAAAAGTGCACTCCACACACTTATGTCTGCCCAGTTGAGCCCTGGAAAGAAGAGAACCAGAAGTAAACACTTCAGAGTTGTAATTTCCAGTGGAAATGGATCAGTTTATCTGTTATCTCATAACATGAGCTTACCTCTGCTCCTGGAACTTGGACAGGAACTGAAACATCTTGCTGACCTGTTTCTTCCCAGATTGCTGTTGTTCTGATTGCTGGTCGCCACTTAGAGTTGTCGATTGTGAACTGCTAATACTATTCTTCTGAGTATTAGTGGATGCTTTTGAAGCTGACTGACCTGGTGTTTTTTTCCCAACATATGCCCTAATGGTCACCTGAATATGAAGAATAAAAATAAATAAATCAATTAATACTATATTTTTGCACTTGTTGCAAATTTACTCTCAGTCTCACATAAACAAACAAACAAAGATTTTACTTTTGTTCCAGGCTGCAGTCCGTCCAATTCACGGGGCTTTCGGAAAGTCCTGTGGTGATTTATTTTATGCTCAACTTTGTCCTTTGTGAATAGGAACTGAAGACGGCATTTGTTACAATGGTAAACTGTTGATTTCTGAGGAAAAATAGAATTACCACATAATTGTAGAAATTAAGTTTGTCTGTTAAGTTAAGCAATGATGGATTAATAAATAAATTAATAAATAAATACACATTTAATGTTTTCACAGAATACTAAAGCAAGATAAATGTTCCAAATATTCTAGAGGAGGTGAAAGCAGTGGTAATTTCTTCAACAAAAGTAAAAACGAAGAAAGCCATTGTTGCCTATGGCTTGAAACAAGCAGAATCATGACATGTCCGCTGCATCATTAACATGACTGAAAACTATGAATGTGCATCCTCTGATCCTCTCATCTAATGAAGATTGCGGCACAGTGGCTCAGTAGTTAATCAGCTCACAGCAAGAAAGTTGCTGGTTTAAGTCTCGGCTAGGCCAGTTGGCATTTTTGTGTGGAGTTTGCATGTTCTCCCCATGTTTGTGTAAGTTTCCTCCGGGTGCTCTGGTTTCCCCCAAAGTCCAAATACATGTGCTATAGGTGAATTGAATAAATTAAATTGTCTGTAGTGTATGAGTGTGTGTGAATGAAAGTATATGGGTGTTTCCCAGTACTGATTGTTTTGGGTGGAAGGGCATCCGCTGCATAAAATATATGCTAGAAGAGTTAGTGGTTCATTCCGCTGAGGTGGCCTCTGAAATAGAGACTGAGCCAAAGGAAAATGAATGAATGATTAGTTATTAATCTTTTTGTCGATGATTATTGTATGCTGTTGTAGTCATTTTTTATTATCTAATAACATCCACATCGCCCCATCTCCATCTTATCTTAAGTCTTAGAAGAAAGGTTTAGAGTAACCCAATTGTTTATTAAGACTTAAAGGAACACTCCACTTTTTTTGGAAATATAACTTTTGGAATTTTGAATCTATTCAGCCAGTCTCCAGGTCTTGTGGGAGCATTTTTAGCTAGCTTAGCATAGATCATTGAATCAGATTATACCATTAGCATCTGGCCCTAGAACTCTAGATTGGATATGCGGCCGACAGGAAGTGCAATATGCACATTAGTATAGTAACATTTTTTTATGACACTGTATAACAACAATTAATATTTTTACAGTACTGTGACGGTTGGGTTTAGAGTTAGGGTGGTGGTAGATGTTAATAAAATACAATAAATGGGAAATTTAATAAATAATACAAATAATTTGCCTTAACTTCAGGCCACAAGCGTATTCGATCTTGCAACAACCACCTGACTATTCTGGAGTTGCTTTATGTACAAAGACCAACAGAAAATGAAAAGTTGCTATTATCTGGGTTGGTTATCTTGGCTAAAAACTATACTTTCATTCTGCTGTAATAATCAAGGAACTTCCATGATGATGATGGTTTTATCCAATTCTATGATTTATACATACAAGAGTGATCACTGTTTAGGATAATGTGCTATATTAAAAATCAATCAAAGATTCCAATACTATAAAAAATTACAAATGCTACTTAAATGATGAGGACCATTAAGAACTGTAAAATAAAAGTTTTTTTTAACAATGATGAAATTAAAACCTGGTGAAAGTCTTGAATGTTTATCTGCATTAATTAGTTTTATGTTTAATTAAAATTTTATGCTTCCTATCCTCACCTGATGACGAACATAGTGTTGCTGGTAACTGGTGGAATGCTTGAAAACCTTCAGGCAATACTGGCACAGAAGGTGGCGGGTATCCTCATGCCAGGTTCGAAAGTGGTTAAACACATCAGAGTAGAAGGAGGAACGGTATTCACACACCTGAAAATGTCAAGGGCATTATATGCTATATTCCCACTCTCCTTGTGATTCATCCATTTGTCAGTCAAATTTGTTTAGTTTACCTGGCATACATAAGGCATCTCTCCGGGTTTGTGGGAGTTCTTCATGTGCTGCAGGAACACTGGCTCATTCTCAAAGGACCACTCACATATCTTACACTTGGCTGAACACAAAAGCACAACAGTTACTTAAACTGCTGACAAATTGAGAGTCCTGCAGTTTATAGACACTGTGGCAAACCAAAATACAAACTTTTATCATTTACTATCTTTGCAGCATTGCAGAACAAAGATGAATGAAGAACATTACTAAACATTTGTTGGGACTAAATAAATAATCTATCTAATGAAAAAATTGCAGAATAGAAAAATAACAAAAATCTTAGCAGAATACATTTTTAACTTCCCTGATCTGAAATGGTTTATCTATAGATGTATATCAAAATATGACAAAAACAAATCTGAAAGATGCATTTGCTTATTAAACAGAAAATAAAGTTACTCATGCAGCTTTAAAACAGCAAATTTTACAATATTGCAGTTTTTTATTATATTATTTATCAAACAAATGTAGTTTTGTTAAATTTTCTTTAATTTTTTTACTGTACAGACCCCTAATTTTAGAACTGTAGTTTATGCCTTAAAGGTTGTCTATAGTAAAAATCTGGATATATCAAAGCATAGAGGAATAATAAAAGAGCAACATATGGAAATAAGCATACTGTGAGCCACAGACACCACTGTTTCCTCATTTTCATGTAAATTCCACTTGTAGAAAACCCAGGTGGACAACGGGCCAATCAGAAGACAAAACTGTGACGAGAGTCACAGACCATGCCCTCAGCATTTGCATGTATATCTAATTTAGGTCGTTCATCCGGATCTGACAAGCAGCCATGCCATCAAGCTCTGAGATCATTAAAAAAAAGCTCTGAGATCATTAATATCAGCAAGCCTCTTAAAGCGTTTGCAACAATGTTTTCTGGAGAGACAACAGAGATAATTTTCCTCCCCTAGTTATATTTAAGCATATATTTACCATGTATGAATTGTTTACTGTGCGTTACTGCAGCATGTTTCAATATCGGCTCAGGAAGCAAAATGCAAGATTCACAGATTATACATTTAGTCATCTTCACTCTGAAGAGGCATGAGGTGTGTTTAGTTACATCTTTTGTTCATTTATCATGTTTATTTTGAAATTTGATGTGTATATTTCAACAAACATTCAGCTCAACTGTCATCTGTTCATGCAGAGGTTGATCATTCCTGGCTGTGTTTTCTTTGACTATAGCTTCAAAGTACAACACCATACATCTCCACCCCTCTCTTTTGTCAAATTTAATTAGAATTTAGCCTTTATCCACAACAGATTTGGTCAGCAAAATAGGTTAACGCTACTCTGGTAGGTTTTACATTTGTCTTTGATAATGCTCTTTGTGTGTCTGTAATTAATATTTATCACACGAGCCATATATGGTCAAATCATGGATCTTCTGATTCTGTTGGTACTTTATGGAGTAATAAATGTGCTTATAAAACTGTTTCTGGAGATTTTTTTTAAATACCAAAGCCATAAACCTACTATGTATATATCAGAGAACAATTTAACTTATTAAACAAATGCTGTATGTGGCACCTTTAAACAAAAAGATTAATAAAATAGAAATAGTTCTTACTAGATGATTCAATGGAGGTATGGACACTCTCAAGGTGGCACTGCAGACGAAACGGTGTAGGAAAGCGACGGAAACAATGCTGACAGGATGTGTGGTTGTCCATTTCCCCATTTTGTTGATCCAGTTCAACATGGTACCTCATATGGTTCATAAGTCTTCAAAGAAAACAAGTGATCACTAATGGCACAGTTCCAAAATATCAAAGACAGAATAAACAAAGACTAAGAAATTACTTAAAATAAAACCTATCATTTTCAACTAGATATTTACAATAAGACTTCTAAAATCAGTCCATAATCGTACCTAATATTATTCTTTAGTTTCTTGCTACAGGTCAGGCATCTGAATGATAATGGTTCTTTTGAGTTGTCCATTGGTACATAGACTCGATTTCCCTCAAATGTGCCATAGTAGAAATCATCAACCAGCATGACGAGTCTGGGATGGCTATCTCCTGTTTTGCTAGGTGGGCTATCCAGCTTGGGACTAGGCACAACAGAGGCACTCTTAGGTGGTGTTGCTGGGGGTTTCACAGCTGTTGGGGTACTGCTTGTTTCAGTCATGTGGACCAGATCTGGGCAGCAAAACTAAGAGAGAAAGGGATTCATTTTTTAGGTGACCAAACACATTTACAGTCTCCTCACAAAGTATGTACTTACACACATATGACCGCGTAGAGCCTCAATCATTCTGAACTGAGCTCCACAACGAGGACACAAATGAGTGGTGGTTGTTGATGAGGTTGCATTTGGAAGTGGGATCGCTGCAAAAACATAATTTGGAATTTATCCGCATGGCTTTACTCTAATAGGAAATCAATGTAATAGTCAGAACAACAAACTTACTTTGGATGACATTTTGTGAGATGATAGGAACAGCAGAAGAAACAACAGGACCATTTTTGGTATTTTGATTGCTCATGACTACAAATGTCTGCGCCTGAGCCCCACCAGGAAGGTTCACAGACTTCACAAGATTCATTAGGTTTTGCATGTCTAGGGGTCCATTTCCTTGCTTTATTGTCACTGTAAATATAAATAAATTCAATTTTAAAACAGATAATTGTAATTCTGAATGCTGATTGACCAAGCAACTGTGAAAAATACACATAGTAGCAAACAATTATTAAATACTTGATTTCTTTATTTGTATCTTGTAGAATAATGCCAGGCATTTACAAAACTTTATTTCAAATGATTTAATTTAATTTACCGGATATGTCTCTTATATCTGGTTCAGACTAGGGTTGTCGCAATACCATTAATTCATGTTACGATACTATACAAGCTGAAGTATCGTGATACCAAGTAGTATTGCGATACTGTAATTCATAACTCAAATTCATGACATAAAAACAATTTTCAGAAATACTATATTTTATGTTGTAATAGGCCTACTTGAATTGAATTATGATTCCTTTATTATTGGAAAAAAGTACTTGCATGTCACTTCAACTTAAATGTATTTGTTCTTTCTGTTTATTTTGTAGATAACTGACTAACAAAAAATACACTAAAATAAAATTAAAGTAAGTACATTAAAGTAAAGATACAAATTATACCAAATAAAATTAGCATTAATAATAAAATTAGCATTATTCCAACCAAACTAGGTTTTATGAAGTGGTCAAAATTTAGTAGTAGATCTAGTTTAGTCATTCAAATTTTTACTTTGCGAGTTGCTCTTTTTAGGATATTGTCGCAGTTGTTGTAGCTACAAAATCATATTGACAGGAACAGAAATGAACTGATTCAGATTTGATCTGAAAACATGTAATAGGCTACCATAAAATGCTTGAATTCTACACAGTTTGCAACCTTAAAGGGCTCCACAGACTATTCAAATAAAATGGTCTATTGTTTCACAAACTTGTAAGCATTTTAGTGACTTTTCCACATGCAACATTATGTATTGCTGATGGACCGTTAATGACGATACTACCGTTTACAAACTACAGAGGCACTGCCAGTATTTTGGAGCCATAATTTCACGATACTACCATAGCACCGGTAAACCATGCAACCCTAGTTCAGACTACACAATAAATGTCCTTTACCATGTTTTTAGCACAATCAATCTGATGATGGTGATTCATAAATGACATCAGGTGCCAAAACAGCGCATCATATAGGTTGTTTTCAATCACGTGGTTCTGGTGACGCGCAAAATTCAGATGAAGGGCAGGAAGTAAAAAACTGAATGGGAGACAGGTAGGAAAGTCCATAGTTTTGCGAGTTTTAAAAGAGACATGAATAGAAAATAATCACATTTGTTGGGCATGATCTTCATATCATGAAGAGGGCTGAGTTATCTACTGAACTAAAATATATTTGCCTGTCATTGAGGTAGTTACGTTACATGAAAAATACTTTAGTAAATACAGTAGTGTTAGGAAGCATCCTATAGATAATTACTAGAATTAAACTGTCGTAGTGATTATATTGTTGCTGTGGTACAACACAACTGTAGTAATAAACTAATTATTCAACAGGCTTCATTTTTCTTCACTATAATACACCATCAGCATGCACTACAGTTTACACTATTGTTATTTATTACAGTTTATTAGTTTACTACACTACAGTATTCTGTAACATTCAATAGCAGAGTTGTACACATTATACACTTTACAAAGTGGCTCAAAAACATGTTTATTATAAATTACTATAATGTTTTTCCCGATGCGGATATCTTCCAGACATCATTAAATAAAGGGTGGAAGCATATAATAGTGTGGATGCATAGTCTGCATTATTATTTATTTACTTTTGTAAGAGGGAATGAACTTCACAGCTGCTGCGCATCTCGATGTTGACATTACACTTGTATATTCCACCGAAACGCCAGTAAAGACAATTCAAATCAAGACAGAGATTTTATTGCAGCGATTACAAGGCAGGGTACGTTGTTTATATTCTCCTGGATTTTGTCAAATATATTTATACATATAGTTGGGCCTGTATATAATCTTCATTGGTGCTGTCAAACGAATTATCGCATTCAAAAAAAAGTTTGTACACACAGATGTATTAAAAACATGCCGCCTTTTTCAGCCAGTTTCTTGAACTTTGCCCCCTTTATGAGTAAAAACTTTTAGAAGTCTATAAAAGCTGCTCTGCATTTCTTATTTTTGCTGATTTAAACCTTTATAAACAACATAAAACAGAAATATTGTGATGTTTTGATAGCGATTCCTATGTAGAAGAACCACTTCCTGCCCTCAATCTGAATTTCGCCGAATTTCATCATGTGAAAACAACCTTTTGGACAACATCTGAGATGCTTTACAACATAGTGACAAAAAGACTGATAAGTTTTTTTTTTTAAGATCCCTAATAACCGTTTCTGTCACATCTGTGATGCTGACCAATAGAAACAAAGAAGCTCTTTCACACACAGCTTCCATAAACATGACAAAATGAAAGAGACAATTCGATTTCAATTGAGTTTGATTAAATTCTTTCAAAAGTTTTTTTCTGACAAGACTAATAAACTAGTTCAACTGACTAGTTAAAATAGTTAACATGTTGTTTTATTAGCCTTCTCTGGCTCTTGTTTTTTGAAGCCAGTAACTAGTTCTGTCTTCTGAATGAAAATAAAAATAAATAAGTAAGTAATAACAGGAATTATTACATAGATAGAAAACAATATAGTTTGAATCAGGCATTAAAAATCTAACTTTAAAAAGTTCAATTAAATTCTTATTCTTACCTATTTTAGTAGTGGTCCTGGTAGGCTGAGTAATGGTTGTAGAAGATACGATGGGTAGAGAACTGGCAGCTGTTGGGGTGACCGCGTTTGTGGTTCGAAAAGTGAGAGTAGCAGGGATCTGCACTGTGCTGAAAGTACTAGGCGTTTGGGCTCTGTTTACAACCGGAGCTCCAGCCCTTATTTGAGCAGGCTGGGTAATTATTTGGGTTGCTCCGATGGCTGGTTTGAAAATTTGTGTGCCAGGTGCTTAAAAAAGACATAAAGAAAACACTGTTAATTAATGCACAGAACTATAGCGTAAGACCATAACAAGAGCACACTGACATACCCTGGAGTAGAGTAATCGGTCGAACAGTTTGGCCTTGTTGGACATTCAGCACTAAACTCATTGGACCCTGGCCAGGCTGGATATTCTGGACAGGAAGACCCTGTATCAGATGAAAGGACGCACATAGATGAACATTTGTTGAGACAATGTGCTTTTGTTGAGTGATGTGCTGGAATCTATATGGTGAAATGGCAGCACCTGTGTGGTAAAGTAGATCGGCTGACTGTTGGTAACATTGGCAATAGATGTTCCAGGCAGGAGAACCTGTGACAGAGCCACAGTGCCCAGTCCACCTCCTCCTGGTGCCAAGATGACCGGCTGCCCTTGCACTGCTTTAGGGATCTCAGTCGGCACAACCGCACGTTGAGTTACTGAAAAAATAAATGACTGATCACCAAGAGTAATGCAGGCTGAATGTCAACAAGACTGCATTCATCTACTACTTTAGTAGTTGATATGACTTTTGCGCTCCCCTTCTAAGGATATTTACACAACAACAATGTACTGAAAAGTTTCTATTCGCTACAAAATTTGAGAAAATATTGGAAAACATTAGAAAACGGTTTGCAAAAGTTCGAATTTTAGGCTCCAACCGGTTTTTTCATGTATAAATGTACAGCCGAAATGTGTAAAGTGTTCATTTAGTTGAAATCGGCATGTGCGCATAACCTCTATAAGTTTGACATGGATTATAAGTGTATTATATGTGGATTAAACTGAATTAATACATTTAGCTGAAGTTCAAACATACAGAGCGTATGATTTTAAAACAATTGCAATAAACACTCGCTGGCCACTTTATTACGTACATCTGTCCAACTGCTCGATAACACAAATTTCTAATCAGCCAATCACATGGCAGAAACTCATTGCATTTAGGCATGTAGACATGGTGAAGACGATCTGCTACACTTCAAACCGAGCATCAGAATGGGGAATAAAAAGGTGAATTTAGTGACTTTGAACGTGGCATGGTTGTTTGTGCCAGACGGGCTGGTCTGAGTATTTTAGAAACTGCTGATCTACCAGGATTTTCACACACAACCATCTTCTGGTGGCTACTTCCAGCAGGATAATGCGCCACGTCATAAAGCGCGAATCATCTCAAACTGAATCCTTGAACAATGAGTTCACTGTACTTAAATGGCCTCCACAGTCACCAGATTTCAATCCAATAGAGCACCTTTGGGATGTGTTGGAACAGGAGATTCGCATCATGAATGTGCAGCCGACAAATCTGCAGCAACTGTGTGATGTTATCATGTCAATATGGACCAAAATCTCTGAGGAATATTTCCAGTACCTTGATGAATCTATGCCATGAAGGATTAAGGCAGTTCTTAGGGCAAAAGGGAGTCCAACTCGGTACTAGTAAGGTGTACCTAATAAAGTGGCAGGTGAGTGTATATGCACAAATCATAAAAAACAATTTTATTCTTCATTTAACTCATAATTAAAAGAATTGTGTTTTTTGTCATTTGCATTTCTTTAAAACAAGTCTTTTTTGTTGTTATTTTGAAGTGTCTGAACTCTATCCCCAGTTTGCTTCTCTTAAATTAAACAAACAGGTTATTCTTCGTAACTTAATTTGTGTTCTGGAGCATCATGTGAATGAGTAAATAATTATTAAAGAAAAGGAGACTCACTTGTATTTGTGATCAGCGGAACCGTGTTCGCCGCATTTACTACAGACGTTAGGCTTGGGATCACCATGGTCTTAGGCGGAGCTGGAACATCAACCACCGGGGCTGGAGTGGAAGTGACTTAACATTGGAGGACGACAAGTTTCAGATGTTATAATGATGGTTAAATTATTATTAAAGTAAAACCTATTAGGAATATCTGTAATTAACAAAAGTTAAGAAGATAATTAAAAACTATGTTAAATTTCTCTATAATTAAAAATATTCCAAAAATACACACCGGAGGGAGTACTGCTTTCAGCATTTCCGGCTGGTTCATCCATAGACTGCTGTTGCCATGGCTCCAGCTCCTCCTCCTCACACTCCATAAACAAATCCGAATCCATGTTTCTGAAAGACAGTAAACATGTGTTTAAAATCTACAAACTGTGAGGGTACAAATGACAATTGGTGCATTATGTATTCATAAATCAAAAACATGTTTCATTTTAAATTAGACAAGTGAAAAATATTTTTGAACTGAAGACTCTCACAATATTCACCTTCTGACAGGAATCGGGTCCGACCAGTTTTAACGTCAAGACTGGCGTTTACAAAATCCCTTCATCCTGTAAATTATACAAATAAGTATATAAATAAAACATGAATTGTTGTACATTTTGTATTTATATACATTTAAAACAAACAAACAAACAAAAAAATCCTGCATTAATGGGGTTAACATCGGATATTCAGAGCGCTGCCGCATCACTTCCTAAAAATCTCCCAAAAAAGTGATTTCATCTAACCGACAGGGGCGAAGAGAAAAGTAGTTCCTGGTCACCGATATGCACTGTCTGAGACCAGATGATCTGACTGATAGAAGCAAAAGCATGAGCCTTGGATGTGTGTACAATAACAGAAAATAGGGCTGAAATACAAACTGGGTCGGAACAGGACTCAGCGCTGTGTCTATTACAAAAACTCAGTCACAAATAATGCAGCAACCCCTCGCGCGTCGCCTACTGAGTGCGCACTCTGCATACTGTCCTCCGCGCACATAACGAAAGACGGCCATCTAACGCGTGAATTAAAGCGCGTATTTGTAAAAAAAAATACTTACCAGATTATAGTCTATATAGAAATATATTCAACGTGATATATTGAAAGAACACAAAGCCTGCCGGTACGTCACAGACGAGACGAATAAATGCGCTAAATGGGCAGAGGTTCTGTTTTTTCTCCTGCTGCGATTGGTTGATACGCTCAAAACGCCACTTCCTGTTTTGAATTCGCAACGCTGATTGGCTGTAATCTCTGAAATAAGGAGGAGTGGTTACTGGAACAAGAAAATGGCGTCCTTCTCTACAAACGACAACATTTTATACGGTCTAGCCAACTGCTGGTTTAATAAAGAAATGATTTAATTATTCAACACACTGTTAGTATTTTGAGGAGGACCTGTCAAAACCATCACAAACTGTCTTTTCTTAAATCAATTTATGATTTTGTAAAATTGCTCACACAAAATATCTATTATATAAAATTATTTGCTTAAATATTCATATTTTAGCCCTGGTATGCACAATGCACTGATAAATGAAATAAGTGTAATTTTTTAGAAAACGTTCAGTTTAAAAAAATTCTGGAACCGATTGATGTTCACGACATCCGGTTTCATTATGGCTCTGAACGCGGGTTCATCCGCCAATGTGGACAGAACAGAACACTGCAGAGTTCACCGCACTTTTCAGAACAACCGAGAACACAGCACGAATCAGGCAGGACCACTGGTCCGATTCAAAAACAAACGACTCTTATGACTCGGTTCTTTTAGTGAATCAAAAACATTCAAAAGTTCAGTCCATACACACACAATCGTTTGTTCGACTATATATATATATATATATATATATATATATATATATATATATATATATATATAGTCGAAGTAACGACTGGTTTAAACCGATTGCTTTAGTTAATTGTACATTATGAATCAGAAAGTCTGAAAGTTATCATAAAGACATCGAATGTAAATTAAAGCTGCATTCTTTAATTCAAAATATCCACAGCACAATAGAAGTTTTACCATTTATATAAGTAGAATATGCCCTGAATATCCTACTAAATTTAAGCTACAATCTGACAACTAATCATTTCTTAATTGTGCCGAGATAAACGTTTCATAATAAACGTTTCATAACCAGTCGAAGCGCAGAGCAGGTAAGCTTCTGTTTAAGTTGCTTAAGTCAAGCCCTATATATAGCATTGTGCACAGAGAGGACACAACGTGAGCGGGTTTTCTTCATGTTGTTTACTTCTGCATGCGAGATGAAGGATCCGGGCACATCATCTGACGGAGTGAACTATGGCGCTGTCCTCGCGCTGCTGGTGATCAGTGAGTAACAGTTTTTTAGTACTTTCAGAAGTTTTATTATAATCTTATTTTAATATAAAAAAATGGGTCTGGTCCCAAAACTTCAACTGCATCACAATTTAAGGCCCTGAAATGTTAATTAATTAATTAATTAAATCTTTAATGGCATTAAATGCATGCACTACAACAATTAATGAATATTTCATTATTTTATATTTAAATCAGTGTTCGTTTTATGCAAACCAACTATAGTTTTACATTTATACAAATATAAATATTATAATTATTATTTAAATATACTTTATTTTAGTAAATTGGAGTTAATCATGTTTTTTTGTAAGTTTGTAACACATTTTTAATGCAAGTATAGCTGTAAAAATATGTTTTTATACGCACACACACACACGCACACACACACACGCACACACGCACATGCACACACACACACACACACACACACACACACACACACACACACACACACACACACACACACACACACACACACACACACACACTCACACACACACACACACACACACACATAGAGGTGAACAAGTTGGGTAAACTTTCAATTTAAAATTTGCCTTCATAAGGCCTGCTGAAACTATACAGAAACTAAATAACAGTTTATTATGAATCTATTTATTATTTATTTGATATAATCTATTTATTTTTGTTATTCAGGTTATTATGATTTCTAAAAGACAAGTGACAGTAAAGATTTTCCATTGCAATTAAAAATTTGATAAAATGTTATTTGAATTTTTACCATTATTTCACAATTATAAGTTTTTATGTTATAATGTGTTTTGTTATTTTCTATTATTATGCACCCTTGGTCAGCATAAGCGATCAACCCCTAAACAAATAACAATCATCTACACAATTAAACACAAAGATAACAACAGGTTTTCAACATTCAGAGTAACCATTTTGAATCCTTGTTTATGTAGCTTTGGTTTTATCTTCCATACAGGCTTTGTGCTGCTGCGGAAATGGATAGCTGGTGGGGTCTGCAAAAGTCATGCTCGTCTGGATGGAAAGACAGTTGTGATCACTGGTGCCAACACTGGGATTGGCAGGGAAACAGCAAAAGACATGGCTTATAGAGGTATGACACTGTAAGATCTTTACCAGGGGTGTCCAAACTCAGTCTAGTGTCCTGCTGAGTTTAGTTTAGCTCCAAATCGCCCCAACACCTGCAAGAGTGTTTCTAGAAAGCCTTGTTAAGCTGTGGTCACACTGCACTTTTCTCCCCATAGACTTACATTCATTTGCACGCAAATGCGTCAGACTGGAAATGTTAAGTTGTGCGTCAAGTTTCGTAGTTCGCTGCATTGTAAAGTTTAAGCTTTGTGAACTCTGACCAGGGAAATCGCATCACTTGACTGCATGAGACCAATCGATGTAAAATATATAAAATATGAATATGTAAAAATATGGACCAATCACTCGCTTTTTAAATGTCTAATCATCTTGGTTAATTCCGCCCCTTTTTGTAGCGCCGTACTACAGAATTTCGCAAGCTCAAACTCTAGTGTGACCGCAGCTTTAGATCTTAATTAGCTAGCCCAAATCTGTCTGATTGGAGTTGGAATTAAACTTTGCAGGACACTGGCCCTCCAGGACCGAGTTTAGGCACCCCTTATCAATACTATCAGAGATAAAGTACAAAAGCTGTCACTGTAATGCTACCTTTTTAAAAGGTACACTTTGGGACCAAACAGGTCCACATTTGTACATTCAAGGTACAAATTAATACCTAAAAAGTGCCTTAAAAGTTATTTTAAGGTATCATTGTGGAGCTTTTAAGTGCCTGTGAATTCAAATTTACAATGTTTATTTTGCTAGCTCACATTGTTATTCTTAAAAGTAAATAATTAATCTGAACAAGTTGATCCAATGAAAGAAACTGTTTGTTTTGGTAATCTACAATCAAAGTCTGACCAACTGCTACAGCATTTTAAGTGACGTCAACATTTGGGCTTCTATAGCAACTGCATATCAATGACCTTAACCACGGTCCTCTTACCGTTAAGTTTGCTATGAGAGAATGATGTGCAAAAGAAAGCCCCGCCCCCTACTCAATATTCCTTTTTAATGGGTATATCAACAAGTCCTCAGCAAACTTCCAGTTCACACTGACTTTGTGTGCATTTAGGGGCTCGAGTGGTGATGGCCTGTCGGGACCTGATTCGAGCTGAAGACGCTGCTGAGTATATTCGTCGCTGTACTGGAAATGGCAATGTAGTCATCAGACACTTAAATCTGGCTTCTCTTTATTCTGTCCGTGAATTTGCAAAAGAGTTTATAGCCACAGAAGAACGACTGGACATACTCATAAACAATGCAGGTAAGACTTCATCATAGACTGATTTATGAAAGCAAGAAAAACAGAGAGATTCATCTTTGTTTTTCTGACAGGTGTGATGATGTGTCCAAAGTGTGTCACTGAAGATAGATTTGAGACACAGTTGGCAGTCAATCACTTGGGACATTTTCTTTTGACAAATCTACTGCTAGAAATGCTGAAGAGATCCTCACCCAGCCGTGTGGTCAACGTATCCAGTATTGCACATGTTGGTGGTAATTTTCTTTTCGTTAAAGGTCATGTAAATGATTTGAAATGTAAATTTTTTATTCGATGTTTGACGTAATCTGAACTGAAAAACGAAGAGAGAGTGGGACATAGTATAGATCCTTCCCTTTAAAAAAACAACCAATAGGGTTTTGTTTAATCACAGCTCTGCCAGTGAGAGTGGTTGAGCTCAAGCACATCAAAAGAAAAGCAAATGAGAAGCGTCTTGAAGGGGGCGGGGCAAGTCATGTACTAGAGAGCATTTGATTGGTCAGAATTTGAGCATAAGTACATGGTGACATGAAATAACACGTTAATCCATTTAGGCCAAGGGTGCCCAAACTCAGCCCTAGAGGGCCAGTGTCCTGCATATTTTATTTCCATCCCCAATAAAACACACAAATCAAGCTCTTTCTAGGTATACTAAAAACCTCCAGGCAGCTGTTTTAAAGGAGCTAAACTCTGCAGGACACTTGCCCTCCAGGACCAAGTTTGGACACCCCTGATTTAGGTGGAAATGACAACTACAAACTACATGTTAATAACTGTTTTATATTTTATAAATGCGAATTTCGTCATTGTTTTGTACCACACTAGCTTAAAGATATCCTTGAAGACTAAAATACTGATACTAACATCTTTAAAAATTTATTTTATTGCTCTGGACCTTCAAACATTAGCAAATCCAACATATATATGTTTTCAGAATAGATTACATTGCTTGGATTTCAAAACTTTGGGGTCAGCTGCATTTATTTGATGGAAAAACTAATATTACCATAGGGCAGCATGGTGGTGCAGTAGGTAGTGCTGTTGCCTTACAGCAAGAAGGTCGCTGGTTCGAGCCTTGGCTGGGTCAGTGGGCATTTCTGTGTGGAGTTTACATGTTCTCGTGTTCACATGGGTTTCCTCAGTGTGATGCGGTTTCCCCCACAAGTCCAATGACATCCGCTATAGGTGAATTGGATGAGCTAAATTGTTCATAGTGTATGCGTGTGAATAAGAGTGTATAGGTATTTCCCAGTGATGGGTTGTAGCTGGAAGGGCATCTGCTGCGTAAAACATATGCTGGATAAGTTCAATCCGCTGTGGCGAACCCAGATTAATAAAGGAACTAATTCAAAAAGAAAATGAATAAATATTGTCATATTTTATCATAATAAAAAATAGCAGTGATTAAAATGTAACTGTAATTTATTCCTGTAAAGTTGCATCAAACATCGACATATGGAGCGGCAGTGCGCCGGGCGTCTCAAGTTTGAATCCCGGCTCGTGGACATTTCCCGATCCTACCCTCCTCTCTCTTTTCAATTCACCTCCTGTTAAGCTACTGTCAAGTCAAATAAAGGCAAAAATGCCAAAAATAAATCTAAAAAATCATCAATACTTCACATAAACAATCACATTAACCTTCAAAATATATTATCAAAATATAAATATATTATAAATGATAATTATCAATGTTAAACATCATGATACTGATGATTTCTTTCAGGACTCTATAATAAATAGAGAGTTAACCGTATGGCATTCTTACTGAATAAAAGTAATTATTTTATACAAAATAAAATCACCAAAGCAAATACAGGTTTACAAGGCATGGAAATGATGAATCTCTCATTGTCATGAAACACACAACACTCCATAGTTGGTACTTTTGATGAATGCAGCATTCGATGTTGCCGTCATCTAGCTTATATCCTTTTAGAGTTCCTAATGTGATGGTGTGAATGCAACCAGCAAATTGGTCAGGTAGATACAGTAATTAGTTCTTGAGGAACTTTCTGGTTTGAAAAACCTTACTATATTCATTTTAGTCACTGTTTTCCCACAGGAAAGATTGAATTTGATGACCTGTTCTTTGACAAAAGGCCTTACAGTCCTTTGGTGAGCTACAAGCAGAGTAAACTGGCCAACGTGCTTTTCTCCAGAGAACTTGCACGAAGGATGAAAGGTAGGATATAATACAGCTCTTGGTATAGTATACAAGATTGCTGTGTAAATATGCAAATCAATTAACAAATATTCTTTGTTTATGCTTTACGAAGTAGATAGTATTTTAGAATACAGTGTTATATTACAACATTTCTTATTACACTATGACCATGTTTAATCCAGATAGTTAACAGGTCTTATTCAGATAAACTTTTTGTATTCAGGACTCTGTGTTCCCTGATCTCAAGGGCTCCTCCTAGTGCTGATACGTATGATTTAAGGCATAGGTCTCAAACTCAGTTCCTGAAGGGCCATAGCTCTGCACAGAAACACAGCTGATCTATTAGTGTCTAGTAGTCTTGATCACCTTGAATGATTTAATCAGCTTTTTTTGATTAGGGTTGGAGCAAAACTTGAGCTGCGGTCCTCTAGGAATCCAGTTTGAGACTATGATTTAAGGTGTCCTTGTAACAGTAATTATTCATTTCAGTACCGAGTGATGATTAGTTGATGATGGTTGAGGTTTAGTTGCATGTATTATGCATGCTTATTTTTAATTACTATTGTGTATTACTATGTACTAAGGACACCTTAAAGCACAGGTGTCAAACTCAGTTCCAAAAGGGCCGCAGCTCTGCACAGTTTAGTCCCAACCCTAATTAAACACACCTGATCTAACTGATTGAGTCCTTCAGGCTTGTTTGAAACCTACAGGTAAGTGTGTTGGAGCAGGGTTGGAACTAAACTGTGCAGGGCTTCGGCCCTCCAGGAATTGAGTTTGACACCCCTGCCTTAAAGCATTACCAGGTTTTTGTTTGTTTTTTACCAATTATGTCTAGGTATAAGTGCCCTTCAAAGATGCAGGACAGTTATTTCAGCCATTCAAATACAACTCCTGTATTTGAATGCGTGAATAGTGAGATTTTAAAAACAAACTAAAATAGAATGTTTGTGTTATTTTAAATCCTGTCCCACTGGATGCTTTTATAGGCACAGGAGTCTCTTCGTACTGCCTGCATCCAGGAGTGATTCGAACGGACCTGAGTCGCCATATTCTGTCTTGGTTTCCAATGCTGAAAACTATACTATATCTGCCCTCCATGTTGCTGATGAAGACTCCCTGGCAGGGAGCACAGACCACGATCTACTGTGCTGTTACTGAGGGCTTAGAGAGAAAATCTGGTAGCTACTTCAGGTAATAGCAGTACAAATAGGTTAATATATTGCTAAAACACTAGCAATGTCTCCATCCAACTATTTTTATGTGCATTTTGGAGTATTGCATAAAAATGTGCTTAATGGAAAGGCCACAACATAGATAAACTTTGAAAATGCGAATAAAAATGTATTTCAATGGGATTGGCAACATTGTAAAACATCTGAAATGTTGTTTTGGTCATTCTTAAATGCCTCTTTAAAGTCCGTCATCAAAGTGGTTTAGTGTTATTACTTGCAAAAGTGTCTAGCACTGCATGTTCATTGTTTGTTTTTTTTTCTTCTTATGAGGCTCAAGAAATTTATTATATAAGAAAAAAGGCCCAGTGACTTCCACTACTGCAGTAGTTTCCATTTTAATATTGGCTTGAGAAAGCCAACATACTGTAAACTTACTGTTATTCCCTTTTCTGAGAAAAAAAATGACCAACTCCTCTTCCTAGGGCTTTAATGCTATGACCATCAAACTTTGGCCAGACCTTTAAACTAGTCTGACTTGAGTTGCTATGTCATTTTGAACTAATCTGGCTTTTGGTTTTCAAGAAACTGAAACTTGAAAAAATCTCTTGGACTTAACATTGTACCAAATTTGACGCATCATAACTTTGAAAGAGAAATTCTCAGAAACATGTTGAATTTCCACAGTTGAAGAGGCTGCCAAGCTCTGTAAATCTACATATTAGACTGGGGTAAGTTGTACCTCTGGGGTGCAAGAGTGCTCCAAATTTGCCCATTGACTTACAATGGTGAAGACACTTCTGAGACTTTAAATCTCATTGACTTAACATTGGATCAAAAACCTTCAACACCCCTCTCCTCACCAACCACCACCTTGTTACCTTACCTTTCTCAAGCCAACATCAAAGTTTATCAACAAACATTAGGCTCTAGTTCTTTTTGATATTTGATGCCAGTTTTTAGGATGCGATGGTTTTGTTCTCTTTCACTTATTGAATGAAAAATGTATTATCAATATTTAAGTTTTTCCACACATTTTTGCATGGAGGCAGAGCTACTGGCCATACGAATAAAAGTGAAGCCAAAATATTTTGATCGCCCTCTGGTGGCTGAGTGCCATATAGGTCACAAACTCTTTATATAAACGAAAGGAATGTGTGCAAAACTAAAATAAAAAATGAATTAGTTCCACATCAAATAAGATTTTTCACGATTTCTGTATCCATTGTGCAGTGACTGTGCTGAAAAAGATCCTGCTCCAGAAGGAAAAGACGACTTGGTGGCTAGAAGGTTGTGGGAGGAAAGTGTTCGGCTGGTCGGACTAAACGACACGTTGAACTGAGGCGGGGCTCTTACAATTTTCAATCACTCCCTCTAGTGGTGATACCTGTGACTTAAAAATCTCTATCCGGCGACAGAGGACACATACAGGAAGTCATGCCAGAGGTTGTTACAGCGGTTTACGGGATTTGCTTCGGGAGATTCATATTTCACAGCACTAAGAGGATTTTTTTATTCTTGGAAAAGAATAACGGAGCACCGTCATGTGCTTGTGTTTTTGAAAGAACTTGGTCACATTCTTATAATCTGTACGTAACACATTAAAAGTGCGCAGTTTTGGCGAAAAAGCAAGATTCAAGTGGCTTGTTTGTTTACCATTCACTATCGGGTCATACTTATTATGAGAAACTCCATTCTCGGTAGTCATTCATTTTAGCACAGATTACTCAAGTACTTGGGTTAAAAATACTCCAACATTAACCCAACTTTATGTTGTTTTAGCATCTTCCCAACTATGGGTAATTTTAACCCATTTGAGTATTTTGATTAAATGTAATTGTTTTCCATTCTGGTATTACTATTGCTACTATTACTAGTACTAAACTGTTGAAATTCAATTTCTTTAACCCAACTGGTTAAGTTTTTAAACAAATAACCCATGTAAAAAAATAACCCAAAAGCACCACACATTTAACCCAGTTGGGTTATGAACAAACAACTCAATAAAAGTTAAAAATAACTTAACAAAGTACCAAATATTTTTTTAACGTAAGCACTGGGTTAAATAAATAATCCAGCAACATTCCTCTTCTTCAAAAGAGTGTATATATTTTATAACTGATGTTTTATCCTTTAACCACTAGATGGCGTTAAACGTGTAATTTTTTTCACTTTTTGGGACGCTATTAATTTGTTCCTACCCAAATAACTCTACTGGTCTGCATCCTGCAGGTCAGCTAAAAACTAAAGGAAAATATGGAACGAACCGAAGCAGACCCTGGATCACATGATCACTCTCTCTGCAGTTGTAAGCTACAGTACATCCACAACACAATTATGTAACAGGGACACTAAAATCAATATAAAATCATCCAACTTCTATTTTTACCTTCATTGACTTTTCCCCCACAATTATTAACATAGTTACAAAGTCACAATCAAAGATGTTCAAGTTACTTCATTATTTTGATGCTGTATAAATATGAATTTGATAAGAAATAATATAATTTCTCCATATATAGTCAGAATTATTGGGACTCCTGAATTATTAGTCCCCTGTATATTTTATTCTCCATTTGTTAAACAGTCATTCATTCATTCATTTTCTTTTCGGCTCAGCCCCTTTATTAATCTGGGGTCGCCACAGCATAATGACCCGCCAACTTATATAATGATATAATTAAATTATATAATAATATAAAATAATTTTATAATAACTAATTTATAATAACTGATTTGTTTTATCTTTGCCATGATGGTAGTACATAATATTATACTATATATTTTTCAAGATACTAGTGTTACCCCGCCAGTCCTACACCACCCAACCCACACCGAGCTGGGATCGAACCGGTGACCTTCCACATGGGAGCTGGTTGCTTTACCAAGGAGGCTAAAGACCATGGTCTCTAGTGTCTGTTGCTAGAGAACCTTTTTTTCAGAGGTCAGAGGAAGTTTACCTGCACAGCACTTCACTCACTGGCCTCTGCTACACTATAATTCAGCTTAGAGTGACATTTAAAGGCTTAACTAGGCGAGTTACACAAGTCATTGTACACACCTTATGCCGAGTTCAGACTGCATGATTTTCAAAGTAGTCGTGTCACAGATGTTTTCACACTGCTTGACTATCTGGGCTAGCGTTTCGTCGCTGCTTTGTTTACACTGCAAGACGGATCGGCGACAGGGACATTCACACTGCATGACTTTGCTATAGGAAGAATCGCCGACAATTTCGTCCAAACTACGTCTCACAGCCAAAAACACGTAGTATATCTTTTGTTATTAACTACATAATGAGAAAGAAACCTTTAATGAGGTAGAACATGTACCTGTTTTCTCACCTGGGTTTAAATGGAATTATAGCCATTTCTCCTCAACGTTGATAATAAACTAATTACTTTCTGTATGAAACGTCAAACACACGGTTGCTCCTGAGTCCTGTCAAACCTCCACTAGTTTTTCCTCCATTTCGTGGGTCCAAATAAACCGAAAAAGAGCGCTTTTAACTTCTTCCCCAGCCTCCCGCTGGCCTGCAGCAGGTATACACACACGCGCACACACAAGTGAAAGCTGCTCTCTCATTGGCTGTAGGCAATCGCTGATGTTATTTTCAGTCAAAACTCCATTCACACGGCATGATTTGAATCGCCGACAGCTCCAGATATTTAACACGCCAAATATCTCACAGGCATAGGCGACTCATCGGCGATTCTCTCAGATCGCGTCTTTGAAAGTTCATACTGTGTGATTGTCACTCACGTGCACGAGCAGCGATTTGCCTGTGATTCCAGGCATTTGTCGGCGATTTCTCAAAACCTGTCGGCGAGCCAAAATCGGGGCTAAAATCACGCAGTCTGAACTAGGCATTACTAGTACCAAGTTGGACTCTCGAGTTTTGCTTTTAGAGCTGCCTTAATCCTTCGTGGCATAGATTCAACAAGTTACTGGAAATATTCCTTAGAGATGGTTTGCGCTTTATGACATGGTACACTGTGGTCATAAAGGGATGGACATTGTCAACAACATTTCTCAGGTATGTTGTGGGCTTGACACGATGCTCAATTGGCACTAAAAGGCCCAAAATGTGCCAAGAAAATATCCCCCACACCATCACACCACCACCGCCAGCCTGAACCGTGGATACAAGGCAGGATGGATTTGTGCTTTTATGTTGTTGATACTAAATTCTGACCCTACCATCTGCAGAAATCGAGACTCATTAGACCAGGCAACATTTTTCCAATCTTCTATTGTCCAATTTTGGTGAGCCTGTAAGAATGGTAGCCTCAGTTTCCTGTTCTTAGCTGAAATGAGTGGCACCTTTGCGTGGCCCATCCGCCTCAAGGTTTGATGTGTTGTGCTTTCAGAGATGCTCTTCTGCATACCTCGGTTGTAATGAGAGGTTATTTGAGTTACTGTTGCCTTTCTATCAGCTTAAACCAGTCTGGCCATTCTCCTCTGACCTCTGGTATCAACAAAGCATTTGCGCCCACAGAACTGCCGCTCACTGGATATTTTCTCTTTTTCAGACCATTCTCTGAAAACACTAGGGATGGTTGTGCGTGAAAATCCCAGTACATCAGTAGTTTCTGAAATACTCAGACCAGTCTGTCTGGCACCAATAACCATGCCAGGTTCAAAGTCACTTAAATTACCTTTCTCAAGATAATTCTTCAGATCGTCTTGACCATGTATGCTTAAATGCATTGAGTTGCTGCCATGTGATTGGCTGATTAGAAATTAGTGTTAACAAGCAGTTGAACAGGTTTACATAATAAAGTGACCAGTGAGTGTATAATGATGTTTGTTCTATAGACAATCAAATAAAAATATTGCTTAAGCATGCTAATCATATTGACCTTAATTTGGTTATTCTAAAAAAATGCTTTTATTCTAGCCGAAATAAAAGAAATAACTTTCTCCAGAAGAAAAAATATTATCGGAAATAATGTGAAAAATTCCTTGCTCTGTTTAACATCATTTGGGAAATATAAAAAAATGAATAAATATAAATACAGGAGGGTGAATAATTTTGACTTTACATTTATATACAGTATAAACACACATACAGAGAGAGAGAGTTCTTAATGCAGCTGTATAAACATCTATGAAAAAAGATATCCACTGAAATGACAGTTTTCTTATTTGAAATGCATTAAACACACACACACACACACACACACACACACATGCACGCACGCACACACACGCACACAATAGATGAGAATGCCAATTTGGAAATAATTGTCTGAAAAAATTCCTGATAATGTCCTTGCTTGCAAACAACAAATGTGCCTCCTCAATTGAGCCTCTGTCCCTGAGCAAGTTTCCTCGCGGGCATCATTTGTGTGAAATTGCCTTCCAAACAGCTGAGTCATTTTCTTGTATTCATTTCTTTGTGTGCTCATCACTGATAATAAGTGAGTGTTAATAACGTGTGTAGCGTGGCAGAAAGTGGCGCACAAATCCACTTTTGCACCTAGGCAAGACCAAGATGTGTTCATGTAAACACGATTAGTCAGAAAAAAGTGATTAATCAAAAACTTCAATTCACAATTCATGCCGTACAAGAGAGAATACAAATCAAATCCAATTAAAAACCTATTACTGGGCCAATCAAACTCATGAGTGCCAGTGTATACAGCTTGTAGTATTAGCACATTATTTATGATGGACAAAACACATTATTTCATCATGTTCAGTACTGTAATGCATGCTTGTCAAGAACTGAACTCATATGTAAGCATTGTGTGGGCAATGTGTCTCCACCAGTCTCATGTAAAAGGAAGCAGTGTTAAATGAAGAGCCACCTTCTCTTTTAAATTAAAAATAATAAATAATACAAATGAAATATTAATATTAATAATTCCTTACATTTATATAACTCTTTTCTAGACACTCAAAGCACTTTACACATTAGGGGAATCTCCTCATCCAACACCAGTGTGCAGCATCCACCATATTGCGCCAGACCACGCACTAGCTGATTGGTGGAGAGGAGACAGAGTGATGAAGCAAATTATGATGTGGGGATGATTAGGAGGCCATGATGGACAGAGGCCAGTGGGCAAATTTGGCCAGGATATGCCAGAGTTAAACCCCTACTCTTTTTTAAAGGACATTCTGGGACTTTTAACAACCAGATCCCATCGGAAAGATGACGCTCACTAAGCAATAGTCTCCTTCACTATACTGGGGTGTTAAGACCCACCCAGACAGCAGATTAAGCCCTGCTGGCCTCACTAACACCACTTTCAGCATTAACCTTGCTTTCCCATGTGGTCTCCCATCCAGGTACTGACCAGGCGCAGCCCTGCTTAGCCTCAGTGGGCGACCATGTGAGAGTTGCAGAGAGCTAGCTGCCAGCAAATTAAACAGGGCAACACAGTGGTTAGCACAGTCGCCTTATAGCAAGAAAGTTGCTGGTTTGAGTCCCAGGCCAGTTGGCATTTCTGTGTGGAGTTTGCATGTTTTTCCTGTGTTGGCATGGGTTTCATCTGGGAATGAATAAAATAAAAACTAAACAAAAACGAGTTACCTATTACACTAAAAATCCTAATAAGTTGACTGAACGAAATTGAGTAAACATGTTGCCTCAATTTATTTGAGTAACGGAGTCTCCCAAAACTTGCATATTTAAGTTTATTTAACTTGCTGGTTTGGTAGATTTTACTGAAATTGTTCAGTTCAGTGTGTATATTTATATAGTATGAAAAAAATGTTTTAAAGAAAAATAAGTAGCCATTTATTTCCATTATGGTAAATAATTATACATGAAGCCTTGTTTTCTGATTTAAAAGGATACCTTGCACATAATAGAATTTTACAGTCTAGATTACACTAAAATGACAATTGTTTTCAACGGATTAATAATTATTTTGAGCTTACAATACTTGAAATCTTAAGTTTATGCATTTTCATTGTATATAAGTTAAAGTAACTCAAATTTTTAGATGAGAGGACCAAAATGCTAAATTTTAAGTAATGTTCAGTCAATTTTACTTGATTAAGACAACATTAGGGTTTACAGTGTAAGTAATTAACCTATCATAACTTAATCATTATAACTGTATTTTCCTAACTGATTGAATACATTAATAATCATAAACATTTTTTGTATTACAAGTTTTCTAAAATGTTATATTTATTATTTATATTTACTTATGATATGATATTATTATATTTAATTATGTTAAATTTCTCCATAATTCAGAAAAAAACACTTGTAAAATTAAATTTTATAATTAGGCAAATTATGAACAAATTCCTCTCTAAAAGCCTTCAGAATGTGGATAAGAATAAAACTGTGAATTCAGTGAAAGAAGTGTTGTGAAATACAAAGACTGTGAAAACAAAGAGCCACTAAAGTGAAAATGTATGGCTCATCAAGAAAACTCATTTAGAGAAAACAGATTAAAATATGTATTGTAACTGAAATCTTAAGACACACATTGACAGAGTGCGACAAAAGAAACATATGATGTTTTTCAATTCAATTCATCTTTATTTCTATAGTGCTTTTGCAATGTAGATTGTGTCAAAGCATAGACTTCTTAAATAGAAGTTCTAGTAAATTGAAACAGTGTCAGTCGAGTTTTCAAAGTTGAACTTCAATTCAGTTCAGTGTGGTTAAATTTCACTGGTGAGAGTCCAAACACTGAAGAGCAAATCCATCGATGCGTAGCTCCACAAGTCCCAAAACCAAGCAAGGCAGTGGGAGGAACAAACTTCACCAATTGACAAAAGTGAAGAAAAAAAAAAACCTTGAGAGAAACCAGGCTCAGTTGGGCAAAAAGATTTCTCTTCTGGCCAAACTTCCTGTGCAGAGCTGCAGTCTAGAAGAACGCTGGATGTCCATCACAGAGAAACTGCAGGTGTGAGAAGGTCACTTGCTGGTGTACAGGCTGGCCCACAGGATCAATGCGAAGACTTGTCTCTAACTGTGGTCTTTCAGGAATCTTTACATTAGACAAAAAAATATATAAAAGCCCAAAATCTAACATATTTATGTTCTTTTAGACTTAAATGTTGCAACACAGGCTCATTATGGATACCTACTCCTGTCTCCATTTCTGGAGACCATTAAATATACCCAGAGGTACGTTTAGCTCCATTTTGTCTGTTAGACGAACGCTATGGGGCGATTTCTGACAGCTTCTGTTCCTTTTCACGCTACTGAAACCTACATTACCTCAATGCGAACGGCTTTTCCAGTGTTACCAGTTTGCCCAGTGACTTGCCGTATATCACAGTTTTGTTGTTTTAAATTGTATTGGTTATTTGTTGTGTTGTATTTTGGGTTTGGCATGTATATTCATTTACTTGCATTAATTTATACTTTTGTTTAATGTCTTTTTATGTATTTTTTTTGTCTACATGTTAACCTACAACCCGTAAAATGGTTGAACCCATGGGCGGGGCCAATACTATAAAATAGCCCCAAACATTCACTCTGTATGGGCAGTTGTAAGAGATGGTTGTGTTGTCTGAGAGATTGGTTAACAGATTTTGTTCAGATCATAACTTTGATTTAGCTGAACAATCCTGTAAAATACTTTGTAAATATCGATTAGTTTATTTTTCTTTATTGTTATTTTGTCACTTTCACCTTTTTTGCTGGATTTTTGTCTTCACTTTGTGTAAAATAAATCACTCTTCAATTTCACCAGCGGCTTCTGTGACACTTTTTGCCTGCATCTTCCCGGTCGATCGTAACAGCGCCCTCTGGTGGATTTACATGAGAAGAGAACGCTCGAGAAAAATTTGAGATCATCAAAAAGTGTACACAGCGGAGTGATGTACACATGTTCCTCCAATTACGTATTTCACTTTCCACAGAAAGGTAGACCTGGGTACATATCTGCAACACTGTAAAAAAAAAAATTTATTTGATGGCAACAAACTTCAGGACAATTTTTGAGTTGACTCAACTTTCAACCCAATTGCTGCACTTGACTTAATTTAAGTTGTGTAAACTCAAAATTTTTTCTGAAGTTTGTTACCTTGAAATTTGAAGTTGAGGAGTTGACCATTACGACGGAGATCGAGTCTGGTGAAGAATGGTTCCAGAAAGTGGGAAAGACAAAAACAGAAACCAAAAAAATAAAATAAACAAGTAAATAACAGGGTGAGAATGTGGTAAAATCTGAAAACGTGGTAAAAATCAAGGAGTTTTTCTTTTTCTGGATTGCTTTTCAAAACACTGTCGGTTGGGTTAAGGGAACAGCAGCCTGGTGGATTTACGTGAGAACAGCAGGTGCGAATGGTACTTGCGAGAGAAATTTGAGATTTGAAAAAGCATACACAGCAGCCTCTGGTGGATTCGACAAAAAAAAAAAGGCAAAAAATGTAGCTGCTGGGATGTATTTGCCGCTCTCCAGAAATGTATATAGGGGTACGATTTCAGAATTCCTGAATTGGAATTTTCATCTCAAATTTAGATTTATCTGTAAGCTCTCACAATTATGTGGAAAACATCTTGAATTAGAAAAAATTACAATGACATTTTTATAGATTTTTTTTTTATTCTTAGTGTTGGCCAGAAAAACACACATTTAAAGCAAAAGTTCATTCTTACATCATTCCGAACCTGTACGCCTCAGCAACTCAACATCAAAACTACATCAAGACTTGAGCGGGTCTATAACTGTGAATGGCTGTGTTCTCATAAAAGTGCGTCATCGTTGCCATCTCTGTTTGTTTTCCCCCAGGGGTTCATGTTGAGCACAACCCCCATCCATTATGCCTTGATGAGGCTTTTGGGAAGGTTTGTGGGAAACGGGAGGGCCATAGTGGAGCCTCTATAGAGACCAGTTGAACTCTGAACACATCATAAAAGCTTCATCTTCCTGACTCTCAGTGTGGTTTGCTCCGAGAGCCGAGGGGTCACAGCAACTGCTGACCCCACATTTGACTGTCTGGGGCCCCATTAAAGCCAGCCCTTCACCAGCTCTCAGGGAATCTGATTCCGCTTAACTGCTCAGTTTTCCAGTGCTGGAATGCAGCAGAACCGATAATGATTGTACATGGAGAGGTCTTTCATTTAAAAGAATGGACTAGTGTACAGGACTAGAGCCGGTCTGATTTGCAGTGCCACAGGGGTCGGTGCTGGTCTCTTTGTCATTTACGAGCATTCCTGTACACACACATATATACCACCTCTAAGCTATTTGGCACCAGTGGTGTAAAGTAACAAATTACAACTAATAACTAACTAAACAAATACTAAAATCATTGTAACTGAGTAGATTTTTCTCAGGAATTGTAATCTACTAAGTAGTTTTACATAAATGTGTACTTTTACTTGCCCTTGAGTACATTTTTAGTGCAGTATCTGTTCTTTTATACCATTACTTTCCTTCAGCCTGCAGTCACTACTTCATTATTTCTCATCCATGGGGATTAGGAAAATCTGTCCTGGGATTCCTGTCCAATCAAACTGCACATAGAAAGTAAATCGCATCATAATGAACTACCTCAAGACTTGGGCGATTTATAATTGCAGCAAAATATTTGGAAGAATTAACAGTGTCGAAGAAGATGCCCAAAATCTTTACACGCATAGACCCTGAGACTTTTTAGATGCATGTCACTGATGAGAAGAAGATGGATGTTTACTGTATGATGAACAAAATGCCCTTAAACACCGAGCAGGCACAACTTCAAGACATCAACATGACGCCAGATTGACGTTGTACCCTGACGCTGTGGGGACATTTGTTTGGAAATGAAAATCGAGCTGATGTCACAAACCTCAAACCTAAAATCAACCAAATATCAACGCCTAATGATGGTGCAGCTTGACGTTGTATATAACGTCTATATAGCTATAGCATTATATACCTATAACGTCTATCAGATGTTGGTTGCCGTACCTGACGAACAAATGTCAGTATTTGATGTCAATATGACATTGGTTTATTAAGTTTACTCGACATTGGATTTTGGTCAATTTCCAACACAACCTAAAATCAACCAAATATCAATGTCATTTGACATGTTATTGGACATCAAAATAACGTTGTCCTTTCCCAGAGATGGGTTGCGGCTGGAAGGGCATCCGCATAAAACGGTGCTGGATAAGTTGGAGTTTCATTAATAAAGGGACTAAGCCGACAAGAAAATGAATGAATGAAAGAATAACGTTGTCCTTAGACACTGGCTAGACATTGAATTTTGGTAACCTGACATCATAAACTAAATCTAGCCTAATATTAATGACTTATGCTGCTGGGCAATGACTAAATGCACTACAGAATGTTACGTTTACACACACATCCACAAATGACATGTTATTCCATCAGCTTTTTACAGCGTAATACTCTCGACTCACTACTCCTGAGTACTTTTGAGAGGGCTACATTTTACTCATACTTTGCGGGATACAGGCCCCAACTGAGCATTGAGGATGATGAATAGACTTGGGCCTATTGGTATGTGTACTCTGTTGTGTGCAAGGTTTATGTATTTATAATCACCTCAAAGAAAAATGGGGTTGCAAGTCACTGGCATTGTGTTGTGATGAGTCAGAAGGCATTGAATCCATTTGCAAGCTTTATTAAGAGCACACATACAAACAAACACAAAGGGGCAATCCAGGAGACAGAACGTGGGACAGGCAAAAGTTCAAAGGCAGGCAGATATCTTACTGGTCAGAATAACAGGCTGGAGATCAGGGGCAGGCAGATGTCTTTCGTAATCGTAGAGCAAGCACAGGGTCAGAAACACAGATCAGTCCGAAGCAGGGAGTATGGAACGCTCAGAAATGACAGCCAGGCAAATCAAGACTTCGCAACGAACCGGAGCGTGAGTGTGGTATATATACACGAGAGCTGATGAGTTGCACCTGGACCGTAATCAGTGCCAGGTAGCAGGGCTTATGGGATTTTGAGTCCGTGAGTCGAATCAGAATTCTGGCGATGGTTCCCTCTGGTGGTGCACAAGAGGGTTGGCATCGCCCTCATTTACAACAGAACCCCCCTCCTGCGAGCGGCTCCTGAAGCGAGAAGGCACCTGACGCCGGGGTCTACCGCGCTGTCGGGGGGCTGGTTTCTCTGGGAACCTTTGATGAAACTCTTCCGTGAGAGTTGGGTCTAGAATATCTCTAGCATTCACCCAGGACCGTTCCTCTGGACCGTACCCTTCCCAGTCCACCAGATATTGGAGGGCGCCACCCCGACGTCGAGAGTCCAGCACTTCTCGAACGAGGTAAGCTTCCTCGCCCTCGATCATGACAGGTGGAGGGGTCCTGGTTTCCGATTCCTCCTCAACCGCCTGGGACTGAGTTTGCGGCAGGGCAATCTCAGACGAAGGTCTCGTGTCGACAACCACACCCACTGCCCCGGTTGATACGTGGGTCCCTGGCGTCGGTGACGGTTCGCCTGAATCTCTCTCCTCCTGACTGCCCTCATGAGATGTCTGTGAGCCTGGTTCCAGACATCCTCACTCCGCTGCAGCCAATCCGTGACAGCAGGTAACTCAGTGGGTTCTCCGGACCATGGAAACAGGGGTGGTTGGTAGCCAAGAATACATTTGAATGGCGTAATACCCGTGGCTGGCTTTATTAATGAATTTTGTGCATATTCTGCCCACATCAGATAGCGACTCCAGTCGTGCTGTTGCTGATGACAGTAGGAACGTAGAAATCGAATGACTTCTTGATTCATACGTTCAGTTTGGCCGTTGGATTGAGGATGGTACCCTGAGGTGAGGCTAACATTAATATTTAGATTTTTACAGAGAGCGGACCATACCCGGGAAGTGAATTGGGATCCCCTGTCTGAGACGATATCATCAGGTAAGCCAAACATTCGAAATACATGATTGCACAGGGCTTCTGCGGTTTCAAAGGCAGAGGGCAATTTGGGCAACGGTATTAGGCGACAAGCCTTGGAGAAACGATCAACCACCGTGAGAATGACTGTGTTGTTCTGGGAAACAGGGAGATCCGTAATGAAGTCCACCGCTATATGGGACCAGGGCCGTTGCGGGACCGGTAGCGGTTGTAACAGGCCAGCAGGGGTTTGGTGAGATGCCTTCGTGCTTTGGCAAATTTTACATTTCTGAACATAATTAATTACATCCTTCGTGAGGGACGGCCACCAGAAACGGGCTTTGACTAACTCCAAAGTTGCAGTGATGCCTGGATGCCCCGAACTGGGAGTGTCATGAATATGGGTCAGTAATCTGGTACGTATGTTATTGGGTACAAAAATCAGGTGATTCGGACAGTCTACTGGAGGATTGTTTTCTCGGTTGGCCTCTTGGATCTCGGTAAGTATGTCCCACTGTACTGGAGCCACTAGTAAGTTCGTAGGAATAATGGTTTCATCACTAATTGGGGTTTTATCCTCTGATAGCCTGGATAGTGCATCTGCCTTACTGTTTTTACTCCCTGGTCTATAGGTGACAATGAAGTCGAATCTGGTGAAGAACAAAGCCCAACGAGCTTGTCTGGGATTTAGACGTTTGGTTGAGCGAAGATATTCCAGATTCTTGTGGTCAGTTAATATGGTGAATTGCTGACTAGCCCCCTCCAGCCAGTGTCTCCATTCTTCCAGGGCTAATTTCATGGCCAGTAATTCGCGATTTCCCACATCATAGTTTCGTTCTGCGCTGGTCAATTTACGGGAGAAGAAGGCACATGGATACATTTTGGATGGTTGACCCTGACGTTGAGATAACACAGCACCGACTCCTGTGTTGGATGCATCCACTTCCACAATGAAAGGTAGGTCTGGGTTGGGATGACGGAGAATAGGAGCTGTGGTGAATTGAGTCTTCAGATCGCTAAATGCTTGGCGTGCTTCAGAGGACCAGGATAGTTTGTGGGAAGTTCGTTTGGTCATGGCTGTTAATGGTGCGGTTATTGAACTAAAGCCTCTGATAAACCGTCTATAGAAGTTGGCAAAACCTAGAAATCGCTGCAACTCCTTGAGATTCTGGGGTAACGGCCATCGTTGAACTGCCTGTACCTTCGTATCATCCATGGTAATCCCTTCTGCACTGATGACGTATCCCAAAAAGGCGATCTGTGTCTGGTGAAATTCACACTTCTCTAATTTGGCGTACAGACGATGTTGAATCATGCGTTGCAACACCATACGTACATGTTCAACATGTTCCTTCATCGTGTTTGAATATATGAGGATGTCGTCGATGTAAATGATGACCCAGCGATCCAGCATATCCCGAAAGACATCGTTCATGAAAGATTGGAACACGGATGGACAGTTTGACAGGCCGAAGGGCATTACCGTGTACTCATAGTGCCCCCTAGTGGTGGAAAACGCGGTCTTCCACTCGTCACCAGCACGGATTCTGACAAGGTTATATGCACTGCGAAGATCAAGCTTGGTATAATATCTAGCCTTTCTTAATTGTTCCAGGGCAGGAGGTACGAGGGGTAATGGATAGCGGAATTTTACGGTGATTTCATTGAGCCCTCGGTAATCAATACAGGGACGTAAACTGCCATCTTTCTTCTTTACAAAGAAGAATCCAGCTGAAGCAGGAGATGTAGAAGGTCGGATGAAACCCTTGGCCAATTCCTCGTCGATATATTCAGACATTGCCTTGTGCTCAGGTTGTGACAGAGGGAATATTCGACCCGTTGGAGGACTTGAACCTGGAATTAACTCAATAGCACAATCACTTGGTCGATGTGGGGGAAGTTGAGTAGCTTTTTGTTTGCTAAAAGCTTCATGTAAGTCATGGTACTCAATGGGGATTAGTTCATCAACGAGTTCAGGTAACACATTGGTGGTTCGTAATGGAATTTTGTGAATGGGCTGGATGCACTGTTTCATGCATGACTCACTCCACTGCAATATCTGTCCGTCCCTCCAGGAGATATGAGGATCATGTCGCCTTAACCAGGGCAGTCCCAACACCAGGGGATGATTAACTGAATCAATAATGTAGAATTGCATTTCTTCAATGTGTAGAACACCAACTTGTAACTGTAGCTTATTCGTAATCATACGGATGCGTCCTTCACCCACAGGACGACCGTCTAGTGCTTCCACTGCAAGACAGGAATCATATGAGCTGAGAGATAGTTCGTGACATAAAGCAAATTTCTTAGATATAAAGTTTCCGGCAGATCCAGAGTCGACAAGAGCCGTAGTATTAATCATTCTTTTATCAAATTTAATAATCACAGGAATCAGTACACTGAAAAGTGCAGGAACATGGGAAGGACTCACCGATTGAACTGGTGTCTGAGGTCGTACGCTGCAGGTGGATTTCCTGTGCCCTGATTGACCGCAGTACAGGCATAGATGATTTTGCAATCGATGCATTCTTTCTTCATGGGTGAGACGGGTAAAACCCAGTTGCATGGGTTCATCAGGGGGCGTGTTACTTGAAACATGGAGCTGTGTGCGAGGATTTCTACGGCTGCGAATCAGATGATCAAGACGGATGGTAAGTTCAATGAGTTCGTTCAATTTCTTTCCTTCGTCACGGCAAGCCAATTCAGATTGTAGATTGGTATTCAGACCCCGTCTGAATAGTGTCTTCAGTGTATCCTCAACCCAGTTAGTTTGAGCGGCGAGAGTGCGAAATGACAGGGCGTATTCTGCAGCTGTGCTACGCCCCTGTGTAAGAGAAAGTAACTGCTCACCGGGGCTTCTCCCATCTGCTGGGTGCTCGAACACTTCCCGAAATTGCTTGAGAAAAGTTTCAAATGTGGGATAGTTACATTCCTCCTCCTTCCATATCGCTGTAGCCCATTCCAGCGCTTTCCCCGTTAACAGGTTGCATACAAAAGCCACCCGACTAGAATCAGTGGGATATAATGCAGGTTGTTGGTTAACAAATAGTTTGCATTGCAATAAGAAGCCTTTGCAGCGAGAAGGTGACCCATCAAACTTTTCAGGAAAAGCTAATCGGGGACTTACGGTAGCCGGAGCATTGGAGACATGCGTTGGTTGAGAAGCTGTCATGGTAGCAGGCGGGGCAACTGCAGGATTCGGATGACGGAGTTGCTGCATAGCTCTCACCAGTTCCTCCGTGAGAGAAGTTAGATGGGTGAGTTGTTGATGATGGGTGGCTAACTGAGTGGCTTGAGCGGAAAGTTCAGTCGAGACTTGTGCTAAAGCTGCTGGATTCTGTAGTGGCGAAGTCTTCTGTTGTGATGAGTCAGAAGGCATTGAATCCATTTGCAAGCTTTATTAAGAGCACACATACAAACAAACACAAAGGGGCAATCCAGGAGACAGAACGTGGGACAGGCAAAAGTTCAAAGGCAGGCAGATATCTTACTGGTCAGAATAACAGGCTGGAGATCAGGGGCAGGCAGATGTCTTTCGTAATCGTAGAGCAAGCACAGGGTCAGAAACACAGATCAGTCCGAAGCAGGGAGTATGGAACGCTCAGAAATGACAGCCAGGCAAATCAAGACTTCGCAACGAACCGGAGCGTGAGTGTGGTATATATACACGAGAGCTGATGAGTTGCACCTGGACCGTAATCAGTGCCAGGTAGCAGGGCTTATGGGATTTTGAGTCCGTGAGTCGAATCAGAATTCTGGCGATGGTTCCCTCTGGTGGTGCACAAGAGGGTTGGCATCGCCCTCATTTACAACACATTGATATTTTGGGTTTCCGGGGCTGAAAAGTTTGGAAACTCCTACATTAACTGATATCAAGTTGCACAACTTTCACAAAAAAAAAAAAAAAATGCCGGGTTCCCTCACAATTGATTTGTGTTGGGACAGCTTGAAGGATTTCAGTTTAATTATTAGTTTTTGCAAATTTAAGTTCATTCATTTTCTTGTCGGCTTAGTCCCTTTATTAATCCGGGGTCGCCACAGCGGAATGAACCGCCAACTTATCCAGCAAGTTTTTATGCAGCGGATGCCCTTCCAGCAACAACCCATCTCTGGGAAACATCCACACACACACACACTCATACACTACGGCCAATTTAGCCTACCCAATTCACCTGTACCACATGTCTTTGGACTGTGGGGGAAACCGGAGCACCCGGAGGAAACCCACGCGATGGCAGGGAGAACATGCAAACTCCACACAGAAACGCCAACTGAGCCGAGGTTCAAACCAGCGACCCAGCGACCTTCTTGTTGTGAGGCGACAGCACTACTGCGCCACTGCCTCGCCCCAAATTTAAGTTGATTGCACATAAAACAGTTTGATTGCACATAAAACAGTCAAGAATTGTTGTTTCAACTCATTTTAATTACATTATTCGAACAAACAGCAAACAAACTTTTTTGAATGTTGTTAGTGTTGTTAAAGGGTACCTATGAGGAAAATGTACTTTTGCAAGCTGTTTGGACAGAACTGTTTTGAAGGGGGCACTTCAGATCATTTTGGAAGGGCACTTTCTATCCAAGACTAAAAAGGGCATGTGCACTGCACAGGTTGAGCCCATGTGTGCACGTTTGTGAACATCTTTACGACATCAAGTAAACAGTAAAAGAGTGAAATAACTATTTATTATAACTAATTTATTGATTAATGCAAAATTCCTGATCAAAGTATCTTGTTTGATTTTTTTTCTGATTGTAGCTTCCACCGTAGACTACAGAATTCAGTTTCATCTATATAGAGTTGTCAACTATTGTCTGGGACATCCAGTATATTGGGCCTAGTTGATATGTCCTGTACATGACCTGTGCCTTGTTCTCTTTATTGACTGCTACGTGCTGATCTAACAGCAGCAGCAGTGCTAATCATGACACGAGCCATCAGTTTACTTTAAAGATGCAAGGAAGTATAAATACTTTTCTTACTTTTTTATGTGAAACAATGTGAAATGATGAAACTTTGCACGTCATCAATTAGTAAAAATGTATTTACTCTCAGAATCTTAATCAAATATAACCTTCTCTCTTGAAATTACTTTCTTCTTCTGGTCACATGGAATGCCTTTAGGGTCGGGGCTATCAGGGCTTGTCTCTTTTCTGCTCTGCCTCCAATAATCACTTTGACTCTTGGTTTGTTAGCAACTTCAATCTTCAAACAATACAATCACTTCCCAAAAAAATGAAGTCATGCACTGGCCTAGATTTTTAAAAATCATTTCTGGACTGTTTCAAGTTTAATTGTACATCATGATAGAGGAAAAAGGACAATCTTAACTTCCGTTTTATGGTGATTTTAAGTGCACCAAGTCCTCCACTGCTAATATGGAAAAAGCTGCAAACTACAAAGAAAGGGAACTAAACCAGATGGACTAAGCCTATACAAAGTCGCTGATGAATTCCTTTTGTACTGTATATTGCAGGGATTGTTCAACTGGCTATGGAGTTGAGAATGACTCAACATGGAAATGCACAAGAAAGCCAAACTAACTAAAGGTGTAACCAATGTCCATGCATTTTTCAGGGCAGCAGCTGAGGAAACTGACAAGTGAAGCCTTGTATGTGAACCACAAAACTTACTGTCAAACACGGACGCAGCCATGACAGCACAGACTGTCTGACAAATGATCACAGTGAATGTTTTAGGACAGAGGAATCCTGAAATTTCTTCTTCCCAAACTGAAGAAGGGCTTGTTTTTTACTCGATTGCCACTGATGCCTCAAACAGTTAAGCCCAAACAAATACAGCTACTTAAACGGTTTGGTTTTGCTTCTAGCATTAGAGTTAACACAAAAAATATATAAATAATTTATTCATTGATAAGTTTTGCTTAATACAATCAGTTTATGAGTTACCATAACTAGTTTTCAAGTCAAAGTAATTTTTTTAAACTATAAGTTAAACTAGCTTATTTCATTTAGTTATTTTCACTTTTAGTTGTTATAGTGTACAAGTTACTGTAGACTTTTATGATGATAGTGATCAAATGATATTTATTAAGCTCTGGTGAACTGCCTGAAAAGGGTATAAACTACATAAACACATCACAGTCTACACTGAAAAAAAATTTACGACATTTTTTAAGGTAGTGAGGTAAGAATTTATATGGGCTGAATTTAAACAAACAAATTAAGTTGAAAGTTACTAATCATTACAAAAATATTTTTTTCCAAAGAAGCAGAACTTTGACATGCATGCTAGTTAATAGTTTTTTTTTATCAATCTTATTTTACTCCACAACTATACAAATGTTTTCACAATCCATCCAGAATTGTCCTGTTGCAGTTCAGAAGTTGAAACCTCTTCTTCTTCTTCATTGTTGAACATGTCAAGCTTTAACCTGTTGCAGCTTGTTTCATTTTGGCTTTATGAGATTATTTGTTTTGTTGTTTCTGTCAGAATAGCAATGTAAAGGCTTTGCCCTGTACTAAAAGCAGCAGCTCAGTTGCTTTTAAAGCAACACGCACATGCATTTTTTTGTGCACACCTAAATAGGGACAAATTTGACAAGCTATAACAATGAACTGTGTCATATTTTTAGTTTAACAGACTAATTTATTTGCCATTTTAAAAAAGTTTCCTTTTGTTCCAAGAGTAATCAGGGACTCAGAGAGGGACATGTATTTACAGAGCTCAGCATATGAGTACACCCCTCACAAATCTCTCATTAAATTCATATTTTCTGTAGGATGCTTTACAATATTATATTTGTGCATATACATTAGTTTAGTTAGTACTGAAGCCAAATCTGGAGCTAATTTTTCTAAATAACTTACGATAACAGTCCAAAAATAAGTAGCCCAATTTTATGTTAGGGGAAAATATTACATTTAAATGTAAATTAGATATAAATTGTAAAAAAGAGAAAAAAAATCAAAAGACAAAAATATCTAAAATATTGTACAACATTTTGCAATGATTTTATATGTATTATCTTTCTATTTCAAAAGGTGTTTAATGACTAAAATAATATTTTAATAAATATATCTGTTTAATAAATCTGTTTTGTTTAAATACATCGTAATATATTATCTACATTCACAGTGAAAATGATAAAAATGTCATTTTCAAAAAGAAAACAGTTGTACTCATTTATGCTGAGCACTGTACTTTTAAAAACAAACAAACTCTTTTAATTGGGAGATCAATGGTCATTGCTGAGCTCTGAAACCTGAGAGCTGATCTTCACGATCTTGGACTGTTGAGTAAACGTGGAGATGGTGGAGGACGTGATGGGACAGGGAGAAACAGGGGCGACAACAGGTGAGGGAGAGTGAAATCTGAGAGAGCCGACTATCACCAACAGCTGATGGGACACTGCAGTCGCCCACAGGCTGCTTACTCAGCACCAAACCCCGAACAAATACACCTGTGAGGACACAAATGTGTGTGTGTGTGTGTGTGTGTGTGTGTGTGTAGGTTCATACTCCTAAGCTCCTTAGCTGCCTGGAGCAAAATCTCTGCACTGTAAAACCCAACAGTTTATCAAATAAAATGAGTGTAGTTAACTCAAAATTGACAGAAAGTTAATTCTACTCATTTGAAAATAGTTTTAAACTCAGTGTTGAAGGTAATGAGTTAAATGAAAAACCTTATTGCTCCAACTTCAATGGAGTAAGTTCACAGCACTCATATAGATTAGTTTTTGAACTCAAATGGTCTGTAGTAATCGGCTTCCTTAAACGGTTTGAGTTGCCTTAACTTACTAGGTTTTACAGACAGTACTCAGTTGGTTTGAGTTCTCTTCATTTATCGGGTTTTACTGTGCTCAAATTGCTTCATTTGCTCAAATGGATTAAGTTCACAGTTATCATTAGGATTCGTTTTTGAACTTAAATGGTTTGTTGCAATCGGTTTCCTCAAATAGTTTGAGTTACTTTAACTTGTTGGGTTTTACAGGTTGCAAACTTCCTCAGAGAAACTACAATGCTTTATTTTTTTCAATCAGCTTTGACACTCTAAGAACACTCCAAAAATGTTGTTGCTTGTTTAAACTACTTATTTAAAATGAGCTTGAACACAATTCTTGAGATTTCTTTGGGACAACTAACTTGTTTTATGTTCAATCCACTTAAATTTGTAAAAATTAATAAGTAAACTTAATTCCTTCATGTTGTCGCAACACAAATGGATTGTGTGAAACCAGCCTTTTTAACAGTGAAGCTTCATCATCACCTTTTCAAATCCCCACGATACGCTGTAAAATGTATTTTAATAAAGCTTTTTGGACAGAATGCTTAATAAAAGAAAATAATTTAATCATAGTTAGGAACTATAGGAAGTATAGTTGATTAAATACACAACGAAGAAAATAATCCAAAATAAAAAGTTTTTATGTTGCTTAAATCAATTCAAATAATTATATGTAAAAATTAAAGTTAGATAAAGTGTCGAATTAATAAAACAAAATATTTATATTGGATTGCTAATAATGTTTTAGCTTTAGTACCATGATCAATACCGGCCTACTAATAAATAAATAAATAAATAATAAAGCAAATAACAAGAAAAATGAACATTTAGTGAAGTAAAAATAAATTACAAATATTTCTAACAAATTTAAAATGTACAATTGGCACAGTAGCTCAGTGGTTAGCACTGTCGCCTCATAATAAGAAGGTCACTGTTCAAGTCCTGGCTGGGTCAGTTGGCATTTCTGTGTGGAGTTTGCATGTTCTCCCTGTCTTGGCGTGGGTTTCCTCTGGGTGCTCTGGTTTTCCCCACAGTTCAAAGAAATGAAGCTGGAAAGGCATCCGCTGTGTAAAACATATGCTGGAATAGTTGGCAGTTTATTCCACTGTGGCGATTTCTAAAATAAAGACTAAGCTAAGAAAAACGAATGAATGAATTTCTTAACAAATACAATCAAATGAATTAACATATTAGTCAGAATACTAAGGTCACTATTTCTAAACAAATAATAATTAAAAAAATGTTTTTAATTTAGCTGTACAACATATATATTTAATACATATTTGTAGTGGATTGGTAATTGTGTTTAATTTTTTTACCCAGTACTGACCCAATAAATAAAGTAAAAAAATAAGATAAATATAGAATGAGACAATTTATTGCATAAAAAGACAATTTGATCAAAGTAAATAATTGATAATAAAATAGTTCCTTAGTTTTCCACTCTGATGGGAAATTTATCTCAGTACAATTTATCATTGAGTTTATCATTATTCTCTGTGTATATTGGAAGGAAGCTTACTGTTAACCAGGTTATGGATTTTTACTGTATAATAATTATCACTGAAATAGTGGCCATTTTTACTGATCTCTTGATCTCTTGGATTGCAGCTGCTTGGGCAGATGTTAGATATCTGACCTCTTACAGATACAGTGTGAGTGCTGCAAAAACAGCTGGCTGGTTTACAAATGCAGGTCAGTAAGCCTCGACACACACACACACAAGGTTTCATGGTATCATGGCTTTTGAACTATAGGACCGTGCCTGATGAAACTGGCTGATGTTCCACAACCAGCTGTCCAGAATCACACACACGCCAAGAGACACACACACTGAGCTCATCAAACCACATGCTTATGAAATATTATGCCTTTTCACACTTTGAATTCAGATATGCTTTAATCATATAGGACAAATATTCGTTCGATATGTTGCAGAACTACATTCTATGGGCAACACCATGCTGTGATGCATGCAAGAAGCCACCATGGGGGTGTTTTACTCATTTAATTTTTTTCCATTATTTCAATTGAAATCAGAGTTATTATCCCTCCAGTGATTGCTTTTTCTTTTTTAAATAATTACCAAATTGTTTTTAACAGAGGAAGTTAAATTTTAAGGAATTTTTCACAGTATGTCTGATGGTATTTTTCTTCTGGAGAAAGCCTTATTTGTTTTATTTTAGCTAGAATAAAAGTCAAAATGTCAAAATTATTAACCCCCTTAAGCGATAATTATTTTTTTTTCAGTTGTCTACAGAACAAACCATCATTAACGATATGCTTAATTACCCAGAATATCCTAAATATCCTTCAGCCTTTAAATTGCACTTTAAGCTGAATACTGAATAATCTTGAAAAACGTGGCAAAATATTTCAGAAACGTGAAGCGACGCTGATAACAGGGGTGCGGATCCAAATGCAGTATTAAATAGAACGGTCAGGCAAGCAACAGTCAACACAGAGGCAAACAGAAGTAAACAGGCAAATCCAGAATTGTAGTCAAATATCAGGCGAGTGGTCAAAAGCAGTGCCGACCTGTATGGTTGAGGGGCCCTAGGCGAGATAAAAAAAAAAAAATTTGGGTCCACTGGTGTAAAAACAGTAAGAAAGCACAAAAAAATACTAATTTCATATTTAAGTGAGTACATTTTTATTAACTGTAACATTTTTAATATCTAATACATATGTAAAAATATTTACTTATATTTAAACAAATAAGTTTGTATATATTGCAAAGTACTACTAAATAATGTATTAAGCATAGCAGAACATTACTTTGTGCTTGCTTTTTTCCTCTGCTTTTCTTTTCTTCTTTTTTCGGCAACGGAAAGATGCCGTTTGGACGCCATTTCATTTCAGGTTAAAATCCCATTGATGTTATATTAATACTTAAGACTTTTTCAGGTTTATATCGAACGTGAGCAATTTGGAGAGATATGTGGAATCTGTGTAGGAATAAGTTATGTCATTCTAGTTCACCCAATAGCTAATTGCGTGCGATGTTATGCAAAATAGAGTGTGGCAGGTGCGTTGTTAGGGTTGAAAAGAATAAGGGAGTGCGTGATGTATGTGCTAATTTTAAGGGCTTCGATAACAAAATAAATTATATACAACCTATTTTTATTTAAGTGCAACATATTCCAAACTCCCCCCACCTCGCAACGCCACTGGAGTGTGGTGCTGCTGGGTATATTTTTAATATTTTCTGCTTTTATTTATACTGTTGTTGTGCATTTACTATCGTTTTCAGCTTTGTCATGTATGCATTATTCAGAGCTATTTTTTTAATGAAACGTATTTCTTTTTTGTTTTTCTTTCACGTTTTAATGGAGTTTGTGCATTGCTCAATGCGCATTGTTCATGATTTAAACTTACGCACATCCTCACACTTATGTTCAAAATAAGTATTAAAGGAGCAGCTTTCGTGGGTCCCTTCAAAAAATGTGGGACCCTAGGCGACCAACTATATTGCCTGTAGGACGGGCCGACCCTGCTCAGAAGGCAGGCAGCAGACAGAAGTAAAACAAGAAAACAAGGCGATGGGTCTAACATAGAAAAGGCAAAACAAGGAAAACACGTCACAATGTTCATAGTTCGGTTCAACAAGACTCAGCAACTTTTGTGTGTTTGTGTGTTAACCTTATAGTGCATCAGTTCATAAGCAGCTTCAGCTGTTTGTGTTTGAAATCAGACAGGATCTAGGGCAGGTGTGTGAGTGGTGCATGACTGGATCTTGTAGTTCTTTTGCTGGCAGATTTGTAGTTCTCCAGCGAACTGCATCCTAGATCGCTGGTGACTGTGACCATTATGAACTGTCATCATGGCAAAGATAAAATAAACCAATTATTTGAAATTAGTTATTAAACCACTGTTTAGAAATGTGTTGGAAAAAAAACTTTCCTTTTTACATTTAAACAGTAATTGAGGAAAAATATACAATAATTATAATAATTCTAAATGTATAGTAAATAAATTAATAAATCATTATGCTTATTTCAATTTATTAAATTAACCTTTTAAACCAAACGCCAAATGCAGTAATATACTTTGACGCTTTTAATATTTAAATAATAATAATAAAGATTATTATGATCATTATTTACTTTGTGTAGACATTTTGTATTTAATTTTTAAGCATTTCCATGAGATTCACTAAAAACGCTCTCTGTATTTGAGATTACTGTATATATGCTTGAGTGATCTTTATTTATAGCGTCTTTCCATTACACTAACGCTGCTGCTTTATTCTTTCCCAGCATAAGGATCAATAATGATGCATTTTTAATTTATCCATTTAGACCAAATCAAGCCCTCAGAGATCATTCAAATGGACCAGGAAGTAAACCTCCTGACTGTAAATCTACATTGCTTCTATTGTGGTAATTACTTTGCACTTCTGACAATATGAGTGTAATTATTAACTAGAAACACATTTCATTCCTAAAATCAGTGCTGCGACTTTTAATTAGTGCTGTTTTGCTCATAATTAGATGTTCATCAATGTTTCATTACTCTGTAAAAATGCAGGGTTCCACACAATTCCTTCATGTTGTCCCAACACAAATCGCTTAAGTTAACTTAATTTTTAAAAACAATTTAAGTGGACTGAACATAAAACATTTAGGTTGTACCATAAAAAAACTCAAGATTCGTGTTGATCAGGCTCATTTTAAGTAAATAGTTCAAACAAGCAACAAGCCATTTTCAGATTAGACAGAAATGAATAAAAAGTGCATAATATTTCCCTATTGTTTATAATATGAAAATAAAAAATACCTCAGATTATGCGTATGCTATTAGCATATTATTATGTGCCAATATAAGTTATTAATGTTTATTTTTTATATACAATCATTAAAAGCAGGCAAAAAACATAAAATAATAAACCACCTGTGTCCTACCTACACTCTCAGAAATAAAGGTATGCAAGCTGTCACTGGGGTGTTACCTTTTCAAACACAAATTTGTATTTAAAGGGTCCATATTGGTACCTTAAAAGTATATATTAGTACCTAAAAATTCGAAGAGGAACACTTTTGTACTTTTAAGGTACTAATATGTACCCTTAAGGTATTAATATGGACCTTTTAGATACAAATATGTACCTTTTAAAAAGGTACCACCCTAGTGATAGCTTGCGTACTTTATTTTTGAGAATGTGTCAAAATATTATTAAGCTTGAAAAACTACATATGGAGCCTGTACCAATGACAACAAAACCCATTAACTGTCAATGCAGCAATTTTTTATACCTTCTTGTTTTCCAGATTTGTAAAAAATCGATATGCAATGTTTTTTTTTTTGTGTTGCATTACACCCTCAGATGTTTTTTTCTGAAAGTCACTGTGACTTTGGTTCATGATCACAGGCTTGTAATGAGCGCGAGAGAAAGCTGTATTGATCCGGAGCGCTTCGATTGTGTTATCTAACCTAATGTAGCCGGCAGACATTTTCAAGTGACCACGCTGAGCTCTAAATGGAAAAACACAAAACTGTCTGTGTCTGTGATGGAGAAAGATCACATGGCGCACAACAGTGGAGCAGGTCAATATCTCAAACCCACTGACCTGGTTTGAACTCACTGGACAAGGCGATGCGTCCATGTAACAGTTTTGTATAACTGCTTGTGACTGGATACATACACACACATACACACACACACACTGGGGCTGGGGAAATATATAATTTCGGGCTTGACTGTATATACACACATACTTTTAGCCAATAGAAAATGCATGTCTTGAACAGCATTTTAGAAGGTCTGTGAAGATTATACTTTTCATACAACTTTTTTTGACTTATTTTTAAGAATTATTGAAATAATTCAGCGTTCTTAAAATGATCAAAGTGTTGCTATATCTTGTTTTTTTACACCAGTTTTGCTTAATACAGTAATTCACTATGAAGATAATACAGGTATGTTTACTTTTTTCTTTGAATGACCACATTGTAAAACTGATCTCCAGTCAAACAGATTTGCAAAAAAGTTCTATATATTGATGATGCCAATCCCAACCCAAGCTCATTTTGAAAAAGTACCCCTATATGTATTTCTGGAGAGAGCAAAATACGTCCCAGGAGCTAGCTTTTTTTTCACGAATCCACCAGAGGCGCTTTTTCAGATCTCAAATTTCTCTCGCGAGTGCCATTCGCATCTGCTGTTTTCATGTAAATCCACCAGAGGCAACTGTTGACTAACTGACTGACTGACTGACTGACCAATCGACCGAACCCCCCCACCCTCGCCCTTCCCTAAACCCAACCAATAGTATTTTAAATAGCACAGATTGACCCGCCCACCAACTTCCCAACCAACTTTCCCTGTTTTGAAAAGCAATCTAGAAAAATAAAATCACTTGTCTGATTTTTACCACGTTTTTAGATTTTACCACATTCTCACCCTGTTATTTACTTGTTTATTTTATTTTTTGCCTTTTGTTTTTGTCTTACCTGCTTTCTGGAACTGTCCTTCACCGGACTTGAACTCCATTGTCGTGGTCAACTCCTTTTTGCGTCTCAGCTCCGCAGACGTACAAAGTGAACTACTGGACAAACTGGTGACAGCATAAAAGTCGTTCCTACGGAGGTAAGCAGTCAACTGGTAAGCGAGAAAAGTAACTGATTAATTTTAAAGATAATATGCAGCCATTTGTAGCTATGGCTACATAATCCAAAACCTCCAGAAACGTATATAAAACTACATTTTCAGAATGAGCCTATGTTGGCCAATCCAGTAAATGGCTTTGCAAAGAAACACAAAAAGGTGATTACAAATAACCAGTCTGGCATCAACAGTGGCACAATAGTACTATGTATAGTAATATATACAGTTGAAGTCTGTTCGACTGAAAAATTATTTGCCCCCCCTTTAATTTTCCCCCAATTTCTGTTTAACGGAAAGAAGAATTTTTCCACACATTCCTAAACATACTAGTTTTATTAACTCATTTGTAATAACTAATTTATTTTATCTTTGCCATGATGACAGTAAATAATATTTGACTAAATATTTGTTAAGACACTTCTATACAGCTTAAAGTGAAATTTAAAGGCTTAACTAGGTTAATTAGGTTAACAGGTTAGGGCAATAAAAGTTATTGTATAGCGATGGTTTGTTCTGTAGACTATCGAAAAAATATATAGCTTAAAGGGGCTAATAATTTTGACCTTAAAATGGTTTTTAAAAAGTTTAAAACTGCTTTTATTCTAGCCAAAATAAAACCAATAAAACTTTCTCCAGAAGAAAAAATATTATAGGAAATACTGTGACAAATGTCCTTGCTCTGTTAAACATCATTTGGGAAATATTTAAAAAAGAAAAATTATTTAAAAGGGGGGCTATTAATTATGACTTCAACTGTTTATAGTACACAAAATCTTTTTTTGTTAACATGGAGACGATAAATATTTAATTAGAAAGCATTTCCCTCTAAAAACTAAAAACTTTGTATTAATTTTAGAGTGGTCATTGCAAAACAAAATTATGTTGAGAAGACTGTTATAAATGTCGGTGCTGAGAGCCTTATGGGCAGTGTGCTGACTTTTACAGTAGCACTATTGTGATTTGGTCATCCAGAGTTCGAGTCCTGGCTCATAGACCTATCTCAACCCCCCACCCCAACTTAATTTCCTGTCCAATATACCAGTACTGTCCTATCCTAAAGAAAAGAAAATGGCACAAATAAAAAAAAAATCTGTTGGTATAAGCAAAATATAATCTAAAAACATTAGTGTTGGATGGCACGGTGGTGCAGTGGGTAGCGGTTACACCTCACAGCAAGAAACTTGCTGATTCGAGCCTCGGCTGGGTCAGTTGGAGTTTCTGTGTGGAGTTTGCACGCTCTCCTCGTGTTTGCGTGGGTTTTCTCCAGGTGCTCTGGTTGCCCCCCACAAGTCCAAAGACATGCGCTATAGGTGAATTAGGTAAGCTAAATTATCCATAATGTTTGTATGTGTGAATGAGAGTGTTTTCCAGTGATGGGTTGCGGCTGGTAGGGCATCCGCTGCGTAAAACATATGCTGGATAAGTTGGCGATTTGTTTCACTGTGGCAACCCCTGATTAATAAAGGGACTAAGCCAAAAAGAAATTTAACAAAATTTGTTGATGTAACAAAGACAGATCTTGTTAAGTTGAAGTGTTTTACTGACATTGAGTATGTGAATAAATTTAATCAGATAAACATAACATAAATATTATAAATTAATTAGCTGCAATGAAGTTACACAGACCTATTAACACCATGTTGAAATTAAAAGTTTAGACAGGTTCGGAACTCGAACCAGCGACCTTCTTGCTGTGAGGCAACAGTGCTAACCACTGAGCCACCACGTTGCCACACTTGTAAATAAATAGCCAAATAGTATGAAACATTTTCTGTTTTACATGAAAATGTGTGAAAATTAGTGTGCCATAAGAAACGAATCCACTGTGTACTGAGAGCCTTTAAAACAAGTGCTGCATACTCACATTTTCAAACCTATCCGCATTAATGTAGACAGAGCGCCTGCGTGTGGGATCCCTGAATCTCTAAAGGTTACAACCCCTTGCTCTAAAAGGCATTTTTATTTCTGTTCTATGATGGATTGGTCTAATGACAAGACAGGAAGTCTAAAGGATGAGTGAGAGGGCACCACTCCCTTTTTAAAGCTTATAAATAATGTGCAACCCAATAAAAGATGCTTAAATAATGAATGAGGGCCACTCAGATCACACATAAAAACCTCAGACCAGCCTGCAATGCTACGATACTGTCCTAAAATGACTTGCCCAAGAGGATTCAGTGGAGATAAAGATGATGCAGTGGAGATTTTCCAAATATTCTGACTTCACACCCCTCATTATAGCCTGAAATAAAAGTGTCAACACAGAAAAGTCTTAAAACATTCCTCAAGTCTTTTTGACGTGTGCTTGAATGCAGGAAAGGTGATATTGTTTCTCAAATATAACATGATCTGCCAATGGTTCAATAATTGCTTGATGGTACGCACTGTTCAGTCATGCAAAGCATATAGAAATCTTTGTAAAAGACAGAGAGAGAGAGAGAGAGAGAGAGAGAGAGAGAGAGAGAGAGAGAGAGCACACCTGTGTGCATTTGTGCTCAGTCCTGGACCACAATAGAGAGATTCGGAAAATGAAACTGCGGCTATTCTTCTTTTGTTCTGAATAGTGGCGAAATGTTTTGAGGAAAGGAGCAGGCAGGAGAGAGTCTCACTAAAGGCTCCTGACGTTGGTCTGCTTTATAATTGATAGGTCTCCAGAGTTGAATTTCACGGCTAGCATTACAAGACCCAGTTGTATGTGCTTCAGGTAAAGCTACGCTAATTTCAGAGCACAAGCACTACATCTTCCGTCCTAAATATTCCATCTAAAACATTAGAAATGTCTTTTGAAACTGAGTAAGCAAGAGATGCATCATCAGGAAACTGAACTAATAATTGATTTAGCTTGTTTTCAGCATTTTTGATATGTGTGGATGGGAGTAATGTGACACTTTAGATTGCAAATGACACTGCCATCAGAAGCGCTCTTCACGGGTTTTTCGTGTTAACTGGCGTCAGGTGTTACAGTATGCACACTTGTGCGGAGTCTGTGACTTTTTTTCTAAAAGGTATAGAACAAAAATGTCTTCATTCTGAAATTTCGTTGGGGGATCATCATCATAATATTGGTCAATGACATTTTGTCCTGACGAAAGCTAGATAAAAATCTGTTTTAAATGGCAAAAAGTATAACACAAATTGAACTGACATTTGTCAAAAAATAAAGATGAAATTACTATGTTTAGGGTGGCATGGTGGCTCAGTGGTTAGCATTTTCGCTTCGCAGCAAGAAGGTTGCTGGTTTGGGTTCTGGCTGGGTCAGTTGGTATTTCTGTATAGAGTTTGAATGTTCTCCCCGTGGTAGTGTGGGTTTTCTCCGGGTGCTCCAGTTTCCCCCACATGTGGTATGGTTGAATTGGACTGCCTAAATTGGCAGCAATGTATGAATGCATGTGAGAGTGTATGGTTGTTTCCCAATACTAGGTTGCAGCTGGAAGAGCATCTCCTGCATAAAACATATGCCGGAATAGTTGGCGGTTCATTCCACTGTGGCAACCCCTGGTAAATCAGGGACTAAGCCGAAAGAAAATTAATGAATGACAATGTTTATGAATGGAAATCATTTAAAAGATCCAGTCACAAAATTGGATCCTGTCCTTTTCCCCTAGCTTGCTACACAATACTCTATAAACCAATCAGCATTCTGCAGTGAGTGTAGCTCCACCCTTTAGTACTTTCCATTGTGTTATGTACTCTTACGAAAAAATCTCAAGACAGTAATAAGATACAGTTTGCTATCTTGTTACCTCTGACAGCAGAAATGGGAATAAATGTTTACCATACTATACTGTACCATACCATTCTGTAGAAACAAGCCATTAGTGTCTTTTTCCGTTTTTTTTTTTGAGTGACTGTGAATCAGGTGTGTAAAAACAATTAAAAGAACTTGTGAGAAAATTCAGGTTGCATAGGTACAGTATGTATGGATGTACTGTGCTGATGATCAAATGTACATTATTTACACACTCGGGTATAAGTGGATAAACTTTACAGGTTAACACATAAGTGGGCTGAAGCAAATGAAACAGAACAAGATCAACAAAAGCTACTGAAGACAGCAAAAACAAAAGGCCTTCTATTTTGGTATGTTTAGCGCTACTGCAGAGTAGAGTTGACTGTGACGATGGGGTTTGAGTCCGGCGACAAATGGTTCTAGAAAGCAGGTAAGACAAAAACAGAAGGCAAAAAAAAAAAAAATGAAGAAGTAAAAAACAAGATGAGAATGTGGTAAAATCTGAAAACATGGTAAAAATCAGGTAAAGGTTTTTCTTTTTCTGGATTGATTTTTATAACTGTCAGTTGGGGTTAGGGAAGTGGCTGGTTGCTGGTCAATTGGTGCTTTTGAAAACACTATTGATTGAGTTTAGGGTTGGAGAAGTTTGGATCAGTCGATCGGTCAATCAGTTAATAGCGGCCTCTGGTGGATTTACGCAAGAACAGCAGGCGTGAATGACACTCGCAAGAAAAAATTTTAGACCCCAAAAAGTGTACACAGTGGCCTCTGGTGGATTTGCAAAAAAAAAAACTGCAAAAATAAAAAAAAATAAAAATACTAAATAAAAATAATATAAATTAAAATTCATATAGACGTATTTGGCACTCTCCAGAAATATATACATTTCATTTTCATGATACACTTTCAAAACCTGGAGCCTGGGTTGGCATTTTCTAATGTGCAGTATGTGTGGTAGCTGTGCATACAGTAGATGACAGACACATACAGTAAATAAACAAAAAAGACAGTATATACAGTAAATAAAACTAAAATAAAACTATTTAGTTAAAATAACTTGCACGACAAGAAAATAAATAAATAACAATTGTGCATTTTTAAATAGATCAATTACAATCCTTTTAAATTAAGTTTAGAGCACCTCAATGACAACATGCTGCACTATTTTTTATTTCAGAATAACATGTAATAAAATGCAGCATATTCAATAAACAATCACGAAAGAGTCTCAGTGCTTTGTTTATCTCCGCGTAGACACAGGACAGTAAATTTGGTTGCATAACTGGCTTAATATTTGGACCTCAGTCAAAAAACAGAAAGAATGCTCTGTACCTCCGAGCTTTTATAGCACAGTAGCCCCCTGTTACGCCCTCCCAAATCCACCTGTTTCATTTATAATCCTGGTGAAGCTGGGACATTTGCTCAAGAGTCCGTACTCCATGAGATTAGCACTGCATGACCATCTGATGTAATGAGTGCAACAACATGCTGTTGTGCTACATTCTCTGTGCAATCACTTCAATAAATGCATGAAAACAAAGAAAACATGAAATGGGCTGAACCTTGATCCTGATGGTGTTTTCGATAGTAAAGCTCTCCTGTGTTTTGGAGTATTTTAAAGTGGTGAAATCTGATCCTATGTGTCTTGATTTCCTGAAAATGTCAGTGGGACAACAAGTCTGGAAATGGATACAGTTCCACAACTCACTCTACACTAACATTTTACTACCTGGTCACTCAAAGGTTGATGAGTAGATTCATCAGTGTCAAGGAGATGAGGTTTCACTGAATGTTTCATTGACTATAAGGTAACAATACAAACCACTGAGGGCCAACCGTCTATCTTTGAACTGATGTGTATATTTAGCCTTACGTCCTCCGTGGCATCATCTCTTCTCAAACAAATATGCAAATTAAATACAATTAAAATATACAGACAAAACACAAAGTTAGTCATCTTACATTATTAATATAGCATTTAAATTATTATTGCACTTGTCATGAATTAACCATGAATTAACCACTATACTATAACTGTAGTCTATTTTTTTTGCCTTGTAGACTTTTAAACTAGAAAAGATTTTTAGCAACCATCCAGAACACCCTTGCAACCACCCTGGGGTATATTTCCCAAACAACGACATAACTCGCGGCTGAACTATCATAGTACGATGCATTGTTTGGTAAAAGAACAATGTATTGACGAGTGCTTCCCAAAACCGTTATTGCTTTGTCGCATATCCATCGTTTGAACCACATTAGATATATCGTAAAACGTCCATAATGACACTCTAAATGGGGTGGAGTAACAACTTCTCTAGAGAAAACAAAACATGACTTTTTCCTGCAAATTGTATTGTTTTACACGCACACGTATATATAAAAAACAATATTAAGCTTTGCTAAAAACATTCATTCGTTTTCCATATTAATCAAAATATATGTAAATGGCACATATAGTGTCAATGTTTCCTTCACAAATATTATGAATATTACATATTCTATTCTAAAACACAAAACAACTAACAAAAAGCACATTCTAATCTAACTTACAGTAGGCTATTTATTAAGAAATTTTAAACATTCTACTAATTATTATAATTATTGTTATTATTAGTATTGTTACCCAAGATATTGTTTGTTAATTTATTTAATTTTTTTGAAAAGTCTTTTACAGATTTGACTTTCAAACCACTGCAGAAATGTTCAAACCAATAGGAATCATGTCATATGCAGAGGGCTACATATACATTTCTCAATAAATAGCTTACAATAAATTAAAACACAAGCTATTTTCACAAGTTTTGGAGACGTAACGTAAATTCTGCTTTTCAAATAATAGGTCATCTACAGCTTTCGTCATGAGCCACAGCTCGAATGGAGCGCAACTGTCAATATGAAGATCGCTAAAACTGAGCTATAAAAATTACTTTGAAAGTAAATTACACCTAAGAGAGATGACTTAAAAAAAATATATATATCATTCCAAATTTAAACATTGGACCAGTCGAAATGAATATAGCATAGGGGGGATATCTGGGAATAGCACACAGCCAGGAACTATGCTTCTAACTACAGCTCTAAAGGTGTAGTTGCAAGCGTACAAGTTTGCGATGCAGTTTGCAAATGTTCGTTGGAATGATGGATTTGGAAAAACGGCAAATCAAGGAAATATGTTTGTAATGACGGAACTTGCGACCTTAATTGGCTAACAATGGCTTTCTGAAACACATCCCAGATTATCAAAACAACCACAAAGAACATCTTAGAACCCCCCAGGTCAATCCTAACATCCACCTAACACACTCTAGCAACCACTCAGTACTAGGGTTGTCCTGACCAGTTTTTTTTTTGCCCTTGAGTCTGAGTCATTATATTTTGTTAGTATCTACTGATACCGAAACCCAATACAATACTTCTATAATACATAAAAAAGAATAAAGAAGAGTGAAGAAACAGATCCAGGATGTTCCTTATTTTTTATTTCATCCTTAACATTCAACAACTCTGTTAACACAAATAGCACTTCTGTGAGGTAGCTTAAACAATCAAGTAATAAATAACATCAATTCTTCACTTTTGGACTTTAGTGCAACAGAAAATATAAAACAAATCTAATGTAAAAACAAACAGCACCTTAACGTCCGATTCTGATTGAGTCTGAAACAGCGTGATCAGGCCCGATTTCCAATTACATGATTACTGAGGATGTACCGATCAGGTACAGTAAACCCTAGTGCACTAATTCATATACCCAACACATCAACTAGGCCACCGTAGCAGCCATCCACAAGATCCTAGTAATCACTCAGTACAATACATCCCTGCAACCACCCAGTAGAGTACACAGTATCAAACACATAGAGCACTCCAGCAAACTACACAGATGATCCTATAGCAACCACCCAGAAAGGAGGAACAATACTACAATTAACTTCTTCACTTGTATGCACAATTCGAATTAACTTCTTTAAGAAACACTCTCAAAAGTGTGAAAGGAGTAAGATAAAACAAAACCCATTCAAGCAGTGCTGAAAGCTGAGCATTGTCCTGTTCAAACTTGAAGCAACAAGCCAATTAGGGTGGAGCAGCTTTTATTATTGCGGCCACTTTTGTGTCGAATCAGCCCCCGCGGTATGAGGATGTGGGATGGTGTGTCCTGATTGTCTGTCTGTGTCAGCACAGTTCAAATGCCACTTTCAATCTGAAGGCTTTATTTCGCATTCCACATTCACTCTGGGCCATTATAAACCTCTTAAACCCGTCCCAAAATCTCCTGCCTCTAAACTTAAGTACATGTTTATGTCCTGTGCAAGTGGCCAGTGAGACGTGGTTGGAGTTCCAAAACACTTAGCCTCATTTGATGAAGAAGAACGTAAACAAGGGAAAAAGGAATCAATCGTTTACCCATAAGCAACATAGCTAACATTCCAACTGTAAATCAAGCGCTCGCAATTAAACAATAAAATCCACAGTAATCAAAAATAATAGATGCAGCCACAAACATGTGCTATCCAAACTAATGCCATTCCAGTGCCTTTAGTGATCTTTGTAGTATTTCAATGGCATTTCAAAGAGAGTGAAACCTTATCATTGAATCATTCAATAAGCTTTGTAAAACTTCTGGATGGTCAAATGAAAAACTGTCTTCTACAAGCAAAGCAGAAATATGTTTTTTTAATAGACATTTATCACATGTTTCCTCCTAAAATGGTACTGAGGTTGATTATGTTGACTGCTACAAATATCCTGGAAATTTACATAAAGCAATAGCTCAAAAAGGTTAACCTTCCTGTCGTGTTTGGGTCAAATCTGACCGATTTACAACTTAAAACACTCATTAATATTATTTTTTATATCTGATTGCCTCAAGGCCTTATGATATCCTTCACACTATGCACTTGGACATATAGAAGTGATGATCATCTCTTTCATTAAGTTTTGAGTGTTTTAATTAACCTTGTTACACTTGTGGTGTTCCCGGTCCAAAATGACCGCCATAGGAACTGACTGGGTATCCAGAATATATTCACTCATCAGACCGTACAAATTGATACCAATCTCTGGGTCTAGCAGGAGCACTTTTAGCTTAGCTTAAGTTAAAGTTTAGACCATTAGCATCTCGCTCAAAAATGGCTAAAGTATAACTAGTGCTGTGTCCTTAATAACTGTCTATACCCTCATTCACTATTCCCTAGTCCACTAATATAGTGCAATTGAAGACTGAATGAAAATTTGAGCACTCAATACACAGCAAAGGATACAGTTTGTTGGTGCTTTGCCGGTTGATAAATAATTCAAATGGATTAAAATGTTAATTTCTATGATCAGATCCTGTGACAGTTATTTTAGCGAGCTGTTTTTTGGTAATGAAGCAAAGTATTTTGATTTCTGTCATCTATTGTTCATTTTGTAATACATCTTCATGGGCTATTTGTATTTTTACTGCAGTTATTTTATGTTTAATTATATAATTTTATGTTAAGCACTACTTTAAGTTCAAAGTTAAATAATGTTGGTTAAAAAGTTCGTGCTAATTTAAAAGCAGTTAAAACAGACCGGTCAATTTTGAACGGGAACACTAAAGTAAGGGGTGAGACGGGAACATGACAGGAGGGTTAAACCTGTATTCGTTTTCTTTAGAGAAACAACTCGTCTATTACGCACTCTTCAAGGCAGCATGTGGTCAAATTAACACTATTACCAATTTTGGATTATGGGGATTTGATTTACAGATAAGCTTCAAATACTCTCCTTCACAAACTGGATGTTATTAACCATGCAGGAATTTGTTTTGTTACTTGTGCACCAATTAATACCCATCACCGTCAACTGTAGTCTTTATTGAATTGGCCTTCTCTTCAATCACGTCGACAATCTCATTGGTTTCTGTTTATTTACAAAACTCTTATTGGGAAAGCTCCACTATATTTACAGTCACTTTTTAACATTCAGAAAACATCTAGTGGTTTTATAAATCTATGTATACACAAAGTTTGCACTCCATTTGGTTGCTACTCTTCAGTTTTCTGCTGTTGATGCTTGGAATGATCTGCAGCAGACGGGACGGGACGTTTATTATTTTAGGTTTATTAAACGGAGATGGTCATGCAAGCAACAGCCAACATAGGGACAAACAGATGTATACAGGCAATCCACAGTCGTGGTCATTATTACAACATAAACAAACAAACAAGGTGAGGGTCAAAAACACGGCAAAGCAAGGCAAACGCATCAAAATGTTTACAGTGACAGTATAATAAGACTCGTGTGTGTGTGTGTGTGTGTGTGTGTGTATTAGTGCTGTATTTAAAGTCTTTGTTATCAGTTGTGAAAAGCTTCAACTGTGTGTGCAAGCAATCAACCAGGATATGAAACTAGTGAGTCATGCAGTGCATGACTGGACCTTGTAGTCCATACAATGGCAGATTTGTATTTCTATCCAATCTGTGTGTTTACCAGCAATCTGCCAGGATTAGATCGCTGGTGATTGTGACACAGACCTCAAAGCTCAACACTTTTATTCCCCTACAATCTTTTAAAAATTAAATACAGTTATTAGTACAAGATCACTGTGCTTGTTTTGTTTGTTTGTTTTGTTTTTCCCTGGTTTTATATGTTATTATCTGCATCTCTGAAATTGTTATTGTATTATGTTGCTGTTGCTGCATATTAGCTTTTTATTTTGCCTCTTGGCCAGGTTGTTTTCGTAAATGAGAACTGGCTCTCAATTGACCTGCCTGGTTAAATAAAGGGGATTATTATTAAATATCTGGGGTCTCATTTACAAAAAATAAAAATATAAGATTTTTGCAGTTTGTTCAAACTACTTATTTAAAACGAGCTGAATCAACACGATTCTTCAGTTCTTTGGGGGGACAACTTAGATGTTTTATGTTCAATCCACTTAAATTTGTAAACTTAATACATTTGAGTTGGGACAACATGAATGAATTGTGTGAAACCCTACATTTTTTTACAGTGAATGTTTATTTATTTCTAAATAATTATGGCTCATATGTTCATTTAAAGTGGTTTAGTATATATATATATATCACAATCTTCGAGTGGAAAAGTGGTTTCCACCCCCATTTTGTGCATAAGCCACACTTATAAATGAGATCCCAAGTCATTAAATAATTAGATTAACTTCAGTTTACCATTGGCTTGGCACAATATTATACTTAGACACAGTAACACTTTATTTTGATGGTCTGTTTGAGTATTAGTAGACTGTCTGCTTAATATCTGCTGATACTGCTCCTTAACAGACATTTAACTGACTATAAGAAACTCCGCAAGTACATGTCAACTAACACTAACTCTAACCCTAACCCCAACCCGAACCTAACAGCGTACTTATAATCTAATGAGAATTAGTTAGCATGCAGATGCAATGCAACTTAAATTCAACAAACGGACCATCAAAATAAAGTGTGATCGACAACAGTAAAATATTACATACAAATCAGTTTCTTCTCAAATCTGGGCTGGATTCCTTTTTCTTGTCATATATCCTTGAATATTGAAAAGACATATAGTTATTTACATTTACTGGAATGTAACCTCTTCCATGTCTTACAAATGGTGAAGTGTGGCCAGCATTGTTGGATAAACCATGTCCAGTTATGTCCAGTATCCAATGTACAAACATCTAATCTCCACTCAAGAAGCCTTTCCGTCATCAGATGTGATAATATTACTCAGCCCTCTGGATCAATGTAAAAACCAGCCAAAAACACAAGCTTAACCCTGAAATCAATATAGCTTTTAGCACTCGATGACATGTGAGAATACAATTCTGAAGCTCAAGCCTCTATCAAGAACGCCAATGCACAGATAATGATTAGATGGCTAATTATACAATAAAAAAGGCTGCTTTAAAGTTTAAAATCACCTCTGCCAAGATAAAATAATAAAATATCTATGGAATAATGTCAAAGAAAATACTTATTCTTATACCTGTAATTCTTTAAATACATAACAAAAACATAAACTCAAAAAAAAGTGTTTATCAAAGAAGAAAAAAAAACAATAAGCAATATAATAAACAATGTTAATTAATGTGTTACTGGTCAGTAAAATAACCAGTGGTCACAAATATGTAAAACAAATTAATAAAAAGTCCCATTATATAATATTAACAAATAAAACTTTTGATCTTATAAAATGTATGAGTGAATTCTGGTTAACATGATCTTAAAATGATAGTTACAGCTTAAAGAGCCATGAAACGCCCTCTGTCTCAGCAGGGTGTTTTCACACCTCTAGTTTGAAAAAAGTCAGGAAAGTGAGTCCAGCTTTGTTTAGGTGGTAGTGCTGAGTGTTGAAAGAGGTAAGGGTTTGTACGAAAAGGGGAGTTTCAGTATGTGCATGGGCTAATTTTCTCAGAGGCAACACAAATACAGACGGAGGGGAGGCAGTGACTAAGTTTACATGGACATCAGTAATCAAATTGTTTGCCTTAATCTGAATAAGACAATAATATGATTAATTATTATTATTATTATTATTTATTATTGTGTTTACATGAATTGCTTTTTGAATATTCCTTTCATGATCCTGTTTACATTTTACAGCACATAATTCGATTAATGTCATCGCGTCAACACAACATCCACGTTTGCTCTGGAGTTTTATGTAATTTCCGATGTTTCATTCTCAGTTTGTCAACTTTAACTGCAGTTTTGCACTTTCACTTTTATTCAGGAACATTTCATGCATGCCCCCTGTGACAATCAAAATATTGGATACAACTATGAACTGCCAGAAAAGTGTTGCTTTGATGGAATTTGATACCGCATGGCGAAACGGAGAAAAACAAACTCAGCATTTCTCAGTGCGGAGACTCTGTAGGTGTAAATGGAATCAAAACCTTTGTTGCAGCAAATTTTTAAACGCAACACTGATGACCCATGTCTTAGATTAATTCTTCTTTCACTTGTTTTAATTAGGGTTGTAAACACAACGTGGCGTCTCTCTGCCGTCTGAACACTGTAACAGTATATTATAATTGCTATAATGTAATCTCTATGTTATGCATATTAATGAAGTTGCACCTCATACACAATAGAGCACGCTGATTGGTTTGAACCAAGTCTTTCTCATGAATTAATGCTGAAAACATAAAGACATCACATTGTCCTGGCCTGTACAGACATCCAATCTCCGAGCTGGAATCTACATAAGCATCTAATTGCTGTGACGCAGCTTCCAAATTTCTTTTTAAACCGAAAGAACGAATTTTCTTGAAATAATACAAAAACAACTAATTTTTGCACTTTTTTGTAAAAAATATGTGTCCTATCAGTGTTTTTAGCAATGTGGGACATTTATAAGACTGTTGGTGTTTTGTAATCCTTTATTAAAAGTACATTAACAAATGTTATTTTTCATTGTAAGTTTGTTAACTAATGTACTTCAATGGAACCTTACTGTAAGGTGTTTATGAATACAGTTTTAATACATTCACATATAAGAAGGATATAAGAAGGATATGTCATAAATTTCTGACATTATATGTGTTCAATCCTGATATTTCCAAAAACATTCCCATGCAATTTGATGTATTTCACTTTATCTTGTATCTGAAATGTCATTACAAGTGTTTCAATCACTTTGTACCACAAAACATTGACCTGAATCTGCTGTGAATCTGAGCACACAGGATCCAATCAAATCACAAAATGTTTTATAATCCTGCCACTCAATAGTGCGGAACTAGAACACCTTACACCGAGTCTTCAAGAAGGTCATAACTACAGACCACAGTTTGACCGACTGCTGATAACTCAACACTTTCTAACCCAGAGTGGTCTCTATACGGCTAACCTTTCGTTCACACTAAAAGAAGCCTGAGCATTTTATAAGATGGTCTGAATGAGTTCATCAACCGTTTATGTATAATATAAATAACAACATATTCATCTTATGACAGAGATTATTATGATTCCAAAATTTCACACAGTCACTTTAACTTGACGAGAAGAGAGACCTCAAGCCTCGAGGCTGTTTATTTTTTCTCTTTTTTTCTGCAGCAGTTGAAAGCCTTACGAAAGGCCACTCTGTAAGCTGATTTCCGCTCTGATTGCGCAAGAGCTCAATTTAAACTGGGACAGCACCACTGCTTAATTCCCCTTCAGTGCTGGATTAGCGTGTGTCATTACAATGATGCCACTGTATGATTACCTGGGTTTATTATGACCAGCATTAAATAAAACATGGGTATTTATGCATGCAAGGATTAGAATACTATTTCACATAAATGCCTGCACTATGGAATGACAAGGTCCTGTCATGTTAAAGATTCCTTGTAGAACTATCAATGCCAATAAAGCAGTCACACTTTATTTTAATGATCTGTTTGTTGAATTAAAGTTACATTGCATCTACATGCTAACTAACTCTCATTAGATTATAAATAGACTGTTAGGGTTGGGGTTGGGGTTAGTGTAAGTTGACATGTACTTGCAAAGTTTCTTGGAGTCAGTTGAAGGAGCAATGTCAACAGATATTAAGCAGACAGTCTTCTGATACTCAAATGGACCATCAAGATAAAGTGTTAACCTCTTTAATTTTAAGAATGATTGAAAAAAAAAAGGATAGAAAAAAGTTCTTTGGGGAAGTTTCTTCTATGCCTTCACTGTAAAAACAACTATGAAAAGAAAGAAAAAAAGATAGAAATAAAGAAGGAAAGAAAGAAGTTAAGATGTAATGTTATATGTATATATAAAAAGAAGAAATAAATAAATAAATAGGAAGGAATGAAGGAAGAAAGAAAGAAAGAAAGAAAGAAAAAAAAGAAAGAAAGAAAGAAAGAAAGAAAGAAAGAAAGAAAGAAAGAAAGAAAGAAAGAAAGAAAGAAAGAAAAAAAGAAAGAAAAAAAGAAAGAAAAGAAGGAAGAAAGGAATAAATGAACGAATGAACAAATTAAGAAAAAAGAAAGAAAGAAAGAAAGAAAGGAAAGAAGGAAAAAAGGAAGGAATGAATGAACAAACAAATGAAGAAAGAAAGAAAGAAAGAAAGAAAGAAAATTAAATGAAGGAAGGAAGGTAGGAAGAAAGGAAGGAAAACACTAAGGAAATAATTAAGGAAAGAATGAATGAAGGAATGAATGAATGAAAGAAGTAACGGATGAAGGAAAGAAGGAAGAAAGGAAGGATTAAAGGAAAGAAGAAAAGAATGAATGAAGGAAAGAAGGAAGAAACAAATGAAGGAAAGAAGGAAATAAAGAAAGGAATGAATGAATGAAGGAAAGAATGAAGAATAAAAGAAAGGAAGGAATGAATGAAAGAAGGAAGGAATAATGGAATGAAGGAAAGAAGAATGAAAAAAGAAAAAAAGAAAGAAAAGGACCAAACGAGGGTAAAAAAATATATTTTTGGTTTTAACAACAATATTATGAACTATTAATACATGATCTAAACAATGAACTCACAAAAAAGGAGAAAAAGAACAGAAAAAACATTAAACAAAAATGGCAGCAAAAACCAAATTATTTACATAAAGCTCACGCAGAGCACCACCGTCACAACACATCAAGTCAAAGGATGGAAGATCATCTATAGCTTTAAAAAAATAAACATAAAAAAAAAACCTTTTGTGTCACGATCACCAGCGATCTAGGCGTTGCAGATCGCGGGAAAACAAGCATTATCATCAGGACTACAATTCTGCCACTATATAAACTACACATCCCAGAATCACTCCTGCTACAGCTGACAGTCATTCGAACACTGACAGATACAGACAGCTGGTAACTCATGATGGACTGATTATCTGGACTATATATTCACCTCTCAAGCACACACACACACACACACACACACACACACACACACACACACACACACACACACACACACACACACACACACACACACACACACAAACACACACACACACACACTGCTGAGTCTTGTTTTCTGTAAGCATTTCAAAGCGTTATTTCTTGTCTAGCCTTCCTGTGTTTTGTTTATTGTTTATCCTGTTTGCCTCCTGCACTGATCTCTTGCCTGCTTTTGAGCATGTTCTTTGGATCGTCTATATCAGGCATGTCCAAACTCGGTCCTGGAGGGCCGGTGTCCTGCAAAGCTTAGTTCCAACCCCAATCAGACACGCCTGGGCTAGCTAATCAAGCTCTTACTAGGCTTTCTAGAAACATCTTTGCAGATGTGTTGAGGCAAGTTGGAGCTAAAATCTACTGGACATCGGCCCTTCAGGACTGAGTTTGGACACCCCTGGTCTATATGCTCCACTTTATACCTGTTTTGATTGCTGCCTGCCTGACTACTCTCTACCACACGTGGATCTTCACCTCCGATGTCCTTGTCCCTTATGTTACAGTTTGTTTTGGTAATCTTCAATCAAAATCTGACTATTTGCTTCTGAATTTGAAGTGGCTATTTTTCTCTGCTGACATAACTTTGACAGCTTCAGCCACAATATTCTTAACCACACTCCTTTTACCAATAATTTGCTATAAGGGAATGAAAGGAAAGCCCTGCCCCTACTCAATATTTAATTTCAGTTATAAGTATCTACATACTAAAATAAAAGTATCATCAACAGCGTTTGTTTTTTTAGGTGTTTATTATAACACAGACAACATATACAGATATTTTAAACACTTTCAATAGTGTTTTACGAAAATTCAAAGGGTTTTCTTTAAAACGATACCAACTTTTTGCATTTACAACTCTGCATTTGGATTTGGGAAGCTTTTAAATTTGGGTAGGCAAAATCCAGGCGGAAATCACAAAATAGCAGCAGAGTTTAACTGGTTAAAAAACTAATGAGTTAACTTAATTCCTTTATGTTGTCCCAACACAAATCGATTGAGTAAGTAGCAGTTCATGTGCACATTACATCTTTATATTGGCATCTGCGATTATATATAAACAGCATCAATCCAGGTATTGTCATGTAACCTAGTTATCTCTCTTGGCTTAATAACAAGAACATTATTTAAAGTAGTGAAGTAAACTATAAGAGCATATACAAGGTATAGGGGCATTTCATCAGCAAGCTTATCAACCCAGTATACATTACTATTTATAAACTCTTAAGAAGGTCTGTGATGGGTTTAAGACGACAGGTGGACATGTTTGTGTTGCTGCTGGGTTACATCCCTTTAACATAGTGTAACAATTCACACTGCCTGTTGTTGGAACCGCAAAATGTTCTTTATAATATGCAGATAAAAAAACACACAATTTACCAGCTAACATATAATATATTATATATTAAAATTATAGTTCATATAACATTAAGAAATCTGTCATCATTTACTCACACACTTGCTCCAAATCTTTCTTTTTTTAAAACATTATTTTAAAGAATTGTGAGAAATGGTTGGTCATTGTGCTATACATAGATTTTTCTTTTCAACTAAGCATGTCAATAGGTACCAGTTTCCAACATTCTTCAAAATATCTTCTTTTGTGTTCAACAGAAAAAAGAAACACATAAAGGTTTGGAGCCATTTGAGAAAATCAATGGTGAGTAAAATTTAAATTTCTACTAGAACTCCCTTTAATAGATAAATAAAGAATATATAGTGGAAATAAATAATGCATGTATTATTATATAGTAAAACTAATATTATTAGGTAAAATAAATATTACATTTGTCAAAGTGGCTTTTTCTATCTGACCTGATTATTAAAATCATCAGAACTGTCAATTGAAATCTAATGTACTAAAGTTGAATCAGATGTATTAAATGATATTCATGACTTTTAAAACTATTTAAACTTTTAACTTTAACTACTTACAAGGTTTGGAGCCATTTGTGAAAATCAATGCAGAGTAAAATTTCCATTTCTATATGAACTTCCTTTAAATGAACTTACCTGTTGTTTTATTCGCATATAAAAAGTAAGTAATAAAAATAAAAAAGTATAAAATAACAATAAATTTAATTTACCCTATTGATGTAAGCGTGAATAAGGCCGTAATTGCTTATTTCATTACTTTATATCCAAAAGGCTTTAAAAAAACAAAATATATGCACATAAAACAAGTGTATGAATGTGTAATATAAATGATATTACACTGCAGTTAATTCATTTGGAGGCTACTTTTATCTGACCATTACAAAGGCTGTCAAAACTATTGCAGTAAGTTGATTCAGTCAAATTAAATAGTCCTTCTTACTTAAAAACCATTAAACTAGTTGTTTTAAATTTTACAACAGTATGTGGTCTACACTACACATTAGATGCTTAATATACTGTTTGGAATCTATTTCACTGATTGACAATTTAAAAAGAAATAAAATATACATTTTGTTTCTATTTATAACCCACATTGTCTTGTCCATTTTCCCAATATCGATTTATAACAAATCCAGCAGGAAAATATTGCGCCCTAATAAAATAATTAAATGAAATTTTGACATACTGATTAGTACTTAGTATAATACTTTATAAGTACATGTTATCACCACTATTTAATGCTAATATTGGTAGCACTGTATTTTACAGTCCTGTTCTGCATGTAGTTATGCGCTTATAGTAATTACAAATAACTAGGAATTAATCCTCAACCCACCCCTAACCAACCCATGCAGTTACCTTACATAACCCAGAATACTCTCTACAGTGCATGTGCGCTTACTGAAAAATAAATGCAACAATTAAACTCACATATCGGACTACCCATATGAAAAAATACCACAGTAATTTATAGGAAATACTATAGTTTTTGAGCCATACTATAGTAAATTACTTGAATTAATTTGTTGTGTTGATTGTATTGTTGTATACAGATATATTCATTCCTTCATTCATTTTTTTCTTGTCTGCTTAGTACCTTTATTAATCTGGGGTCGCCACAGCGGAATGAACCGCCAACTTATTAAGCAAGTTTTTACGCAGCGGATTCCCTTCCAGCAGCAACCCATCTCTGGGAAACATCCACACACACACTCATACACTACGGACAATTTAGCCAACCCAATTCACCTGTACCGCATGCTTTAGGACTGTGGGGGAAACCGGAGCACCCGGAGGAAACCCACGCTATCGCAGGGAGAACATGTAAACTCCAAACAGAAAGGCCAACTGAGCGTTGTATGTATGTATATATATATATATATATATATATATATATATATATATATATATATATATATATATATATATATATATATATACATACACACACATATATATACACACACATACAGTATAGTTTAGATGCAAAAACCTCTAAAAGCCATTTGATATTTTCTTCTAAATTTGCATTTTTTTTTACTCCTGTGTGTAGGCTCTGTAATTTAACTTTTATAGTGACGAAAATATATAAACACACACACATATTACATAGGGCTATATAACCCTATAATATAGCAATATAACCCAATACTGTAGTTTTATACAAAACATTGGCTTTTATTAACTGTTTTATCAACCATGGTTTAATCAACTGTAGTAAAAACTAAAGTAGGCCTATACAGTATTTTTTACTATTTATCAGTCCACTTTAATATACATTATAATACACTTTACTCTATGGTTTGAAAAAACTACATCATTTAATATAAAATAAAGTATTTTTAGTGGTGGGCAAAGATTAATTGCGATTAGTCCAAAATCAAACTTTTTTTCCCCCTGCGTTTTTAGATATAACATGTATAAACACACTCAAATAATTACATTTGCTGCTTGCTCATAATAACTATTTAAAAAGAGCTGAAACAAAACAATTCTGGAGGTTCTTTTGGGGACAACTTAAATGTTTTATGTTAAATTTGTATGTATGTATGTATGTATGTATGTATGTGTGTGTGTGTATGTGTCTGTCTGTCTGTCTGTCTATCTATCTATCTATCTATCTATCTATCTATCTATCTATCTATCTATCTATCTATCTATCTATCTATCTATCTATCTATCTATCTATCTATCTATCTATCTATCTATCTATCTATCTATATAATTATACAACAGTTCTGTCTGGTTCTTGAATATGATTGTCTGAAAGCCATGCAATATTCTGTAATTAACAGCACTAGTACAGCCTCGTCATCCTTCTGTATTACTACACACTACGGTTCACTCAACTGAAGTAAAAACTAAAATAGGCCTATACAGTATTTATTACAGTATTTTAAAGTATTTATTACAGTTTATCTATTTAATAATTTTCTCGGACATATGCATGCGTGTATTAATATGCTACATAAATAATGCATAAACAGACACACGCATATAATAATAATTATTATGCAATGTTTGTATGTAATAATTATCATGTCTGTCATTAATAGCTAATAAACAAGTAAGCTTAAATGGCTGTAAAAAAAACTTCGCACATTCCCTTCAGTACAGCAAATCCCCCCTCTGTCTTTCCAGTGACATCATTGTGGTGTCCATAGGTGGAGCTGTGGAGGACAAAGAGAGGGACCACACATCCTCAAGTTCTCAGCTCACACAACTACAACCAGAACTCCACGCGTGACGGCAGAGGATCAACAACGCACGAGGATGCCACTAACACACACTCACCAGCACATTTCTGAGGTCTGTCCGAAATAACCAGCAAGTGGTGACCGGCGCGGTGGACGCTGAATGGGAGTAAATTCACCGGAGGAGGCGTAAAGAAACAACCGGGGAGCGACTCTCATTTAACAAAGCGCTTTTCTTTGAGTGTGGCTTTTTCGGGTGTAGGATTTTCAGTGGATTCTTTTGTATCTGGATTGTTCGTGGAGGGAGAGAGTCGGGAAGCGGTGTTTCATTGAGCCATGAAGAAGAACAGTTCGTCAAAGCGGGTGAGAAAGACACCGAGTCCCCTCTATTGTCAGTGAGGAGCGCCGCGAGCCTTTGTGCACTAGTATATGAACCACTGCAGAGCATGCATACTGCTTCACTATACTAAAACTATCTTTAGCAACGTTTTACAATTACATTTGCCAAAAAAACGTAATTTTTTGTTGTAGTTGCAAATGTAAAAGTCGATATCCTCTCGCACTGTAATGTTAGTTGACTGAATAGCGGAAGAGCAATGCTGACGTTATTCTATTAAACTGAGTATGAGTTGTTAAACTACAGTTAATGTGTCAAATGGGAATAATGATAACACAATTATATTATTAACAATAATAATAACCAAAATAAAATCTGGCCTACTTGTCTGCGTATTTTGAATTTAACAATATATAACTGTTAGTTATATAAACACTGGTTGTGTGTAGCAGCCTACTACTAGAATCTAGATTTTACATTTGGGTTTTAAGTGTGCTGTTTATTATGTATAAAGCTCTGGTCAAAAGTTAAGAAGCATTAAGATTTGTTAGAAGCCTCTTCTGCTCACAAAAGCTGCATTTATGTAATCCAGAATGGCTCTTTAAGACTATTTCTGCAAGAGTTGGTTTTTAAAATATTTTACTTGAGTCTAAATTATATTAAGTTGCATTTTAAATGTATGGAAGATTTCACATAGATTTAATAAATTCATTTTTAACTGAACATGTGAGACTTTAAATGTTGCTAATATAGTTTTACATTGATTATATGTTAAATTCAGCTTATTTAGTATATATATATATATATATATATATATATATATATATATATATATATATATATATATTTTTTTTTTTTTTTTATATTTTTTTTATCATATATATATATACTGTTAAAAAATATACACACACACATACATACATATATATATTAATTGAACACATCCATATTAAAAACCAAAAAGAATTGAAAAACTTTAAAGAATTGAAAAAAATGTAAAAACTGGCCCATTTGTTTTTAAATATACAAATCTAAAATATAGTTATACACTGGTTGTATTTAGCAGCCTACCAAGTTAGTAAATATAGATATTAATTTGGATTATTTAGTATGCTGTTTATTATGTATAAATCGCTGGTCAAAACTTTGGAAGCATTACGATTTGTTAAAAGCATTTTCTGCTCACAAAAGGTGCAGTTATGTAATACAGAACTGCTGTTTACGATTATTTCTGACAAAGTTGGTTTTTAATATGTTTTACTTAGATTTAAAAGATATTAACTAGCATTTTAAATCTATGGAAAATTTCACTCAGATTTAATAAATTCATTTTTAATTACACATTTTAGCCTTTAAATGTTGCTAATATAGTTTTACATTGGTTATATGGTAAACGCAGCTTATTTACTGTATAATTTTGATCATATACGCTACTGGTCAAACGTTTGGAAAAATTAAGGTTAGAAACTGAAACTTAAATTTGAAACTGATCATAGTCAGGAACCAACTGAAGCTGTCATCTAGAGGACAATATTACAGTAATCTGTGTAAGAAAGGCATAATAAAGATATTAATTTTAGGTTATTTAGTATGCTGTTTATTATGTATAAAGCTCTGGTCAAAAGTTAAGAAGCATTAAGATTTGTTAAAAGTCTCATCTGCTCACAAAAGCTGCATTGATTTAATCCAGATTGGCTCTGTACGATTTTTTCTGAAAGAGTTGGTTTTTTAAAATATTTTACTTGGGTTTAAAATATATTATATGACATTTTAAATATATGGAAGATTTCACATAGATTTAATAAATACGTTTTTTCCTACACGTTTCAGACTTTTAATGTTGCTAATATAGGTTTACATTGGTTATACTGTATGTTAAACTCAGCTCATTTACTTGACTAAAGTGATCTTACTATACTGATCTTACTATATTCAGGAAACAACTGAAGCTGTCATCATCAGGGCAATATTACAGAGATCTGTGTAAGACAGGCATTTTGCTATAGTAAAAAAACATGCATTGATATATAAAAACTAAACGCTACCCCACCTAAACAAATATGAATGATTAATTCATTTAAAACATTCGTTCTAAAAACCAAAGGGAAATTCCCAAGGGAACCCATGGTTTGAAAATGCTAATCCTCTACTACGACAAACTGCACTATTAACATGCACTATTAATGAGATGATTAAATTACTGTCCTAAATGGCTAAAAGCATAATAAATGGCACCTTCAATAAATTTCCAGCAGCCGAAAAGTGCGTACGTGCAGAATTACATGCATATAAATGAGCAGTTAAATGTCTTTTACACAATAAAGGCTTATCAGAAAGAAATTTTGGTCTTTTTTTTCACTATTTTCTATGTACACAGCCTTTTAGCTTATCACACTCAGACTGCAAGATCTCAACCCTGGTAATAAACAAACCCCTGAGGAAACACTGATGTGTGTAGTGTTTGTCCTGTGTGAGAAATCTGACTAGGCAGCAGGAATGTGATATGATCTACATGACAAAGATATTGTCTTTAAGAGAGGCTCCCCCTATTTTAGAGATTATGTATCAAACCTAGTCAACAGCCTTTTCAAGCTGCATATTGAGCATCATAGACCCAAAAAATGCTTGGAAACATACAATTACATCATAACTCACTGCTAAGGTGAAGTCTCATTGGCATGTCTGTATTTTCTCTTTCTAGGGCCCTCAGGATGCCAATCAACAGCCTGTGCAGCCCGACAAAACTGGCTGGATCCGCAAGTTCTGTGGCAAAGGAATTTTCAGGGAAATTTGGAAAAACCGATTTGTTATATTGAAAGGAGACCAACTCTTCATTTCTGAAAAAGAGGTTCGTTTTAGACATTTTTTATTTATTGCTGTTGCTTTTCTCCACGTTATCATCATTTGATTGATGGGATGCTGCTTTTGGCTCAGTCTTCCAGTGATATTCGTTACCACTTTCAATATGTGTGTTGAAAAGCGAGTAATGTGTCTTCAGTTGCCTAAAGGCATGGATAGGTTGTGTGACATGCTCCCAGAAAACCACAAACAAAAATGGAAATTCGATCCATGCTACTTTAAACATTATGAAACAGCATGGCTTTGACTGACCTCAGAGCATTAAAAGAAATCAAGTATTATTTAGAAATGATTCTCTCAAACTGAACAGGTTTCACATTCAAACTATACAGAACATAATTAATAATAACAATAAAGGTAACACTTTACAATAAGGTTCCATGAGTTTGGTGATTTATTTATTAACACGAACAATTAACAAACAACACATTTATTTGTTACAGTTTTTATTCTTATTTCTTACCCTTAGTTCTGAAAATAAAGTCATTCATTGCTTGTTCTTGTTAACTCAGTGCATTAACTAAAACTTTGGATTTTAATAATAAATTTGTACATGTTGAACTATGATTAATAAATACTGTAAAAGTATTGTTCATTCTTATTAAATGTTAGTAAAGATATTACCTAACGGATATTATTGTAAAGTGTGACCATAAAATGTTTGTTGATAATATTCAGTATATGCAGATAGACTTACTTAAAGGGGGTGTTCCGCTATGATATCATATTTTAAACTTTAGGTGATGTGTAATGTAGCGGTGTGAAGATAAACAACATCTCTGAATGTAAGATGCTTAAAGTTCAATGCTAAGGGAGACATTAGCTTCTACAGAGTTAGCTTGGCAAAGCCTACAGCGAATGAAGTTTGGGGACTACAAAAAATACATCCGGGTTAGTGAGATGACAAAAGCTTCAGGTTACACACATTCACCACGCGCATACACCTCGCATAGCAAAAGGGCGTGGCCAGAAGTGATGTAATGTTACAGCAGAGAAAGCTAAAATGCCGTCTAAACACTGCTATTTCCACAGAGCTTCTTCTGTTTCTGTATTTGGGCTTCCAAAGGACACAACACAAAGAGAGATGTGCTTACAGTTTAATTTTAATTATCTTCCAGATAATTATAAAATATATAGCTAGCATTTGACAAAGGACAGCTTCCAGAATCTCTCCCAGTTCAGTGCTGTATTAGTTTAAAAACTTTTCAAAGGAGCAGCTCCAATCATAATAGCAGAAGATGTGGATTGTGAGCCACAACCTGTGAGTATTTTTATATGTTAAAATTGATCTATTACATGCACAGTGTCTAGCGTTACGGCATGTTGTAGCAAGGATGTAAACAACGGGAAATGCTGTTTGGCACCACTAACAATTTAGCTACAAATTCATATTTATCCATCAAACCGCTGTAAACACCCACAATCTTCAGCAGCGCTGCAGTGTCTCTCTATGTGGCTGCTTTCCCTGCAGTCTACATCCCAAATAACGAACTCGCAAAAGATATGTGAACTTTTATATTACTTACACATGCTTATTACTAATAAAAGACACTTGTCAGATGTTATTTTAGATAGCAGGAGTGAGCTTTAGCTGTGTCCTTTTCATTTTCTGTCTGATTCAGGCCCAAACAGATTTGGCTAACGGCTAAACTGACTGACAGTATTTACACAGCGCAAAAGCATGTGCTTATGGAGGCGTGACGCTTTTCCTGGTGATGTGGAACTGATCCGTGATTCACATTATGTTAGCTGATCAATCAGAGCCTCTTGAGGGCGGGCCTTACAGAGGAACAAGTAAATATGTCAGTCGCTTTCATGTGAGCTGAGTAGCTGTATATAATAAAAATAAGATATATGAAAAAATCATGTGATTTTTTTTTTACAAGTGAACCATGATCACACATTGCTATGCATCTTATAAACAAAATCAAGCCTTAAAAATACACTCTGGACCACCCCTTTACTTAATATTATTTAACAATGCACAAGTATCCAGTATGATCCAAGTCAAAGCATGTTAACCAAGTCAAAAAACAAGGTGTTTATGCATTCATAACATACGCAGAAGAAAAATATAACAGTGATTATATTGATGAATGATTAATCATATTCTGAATGTGACATATAGGAATTTATGGCATTGGCAAATAGTTCCAATAATGGAATCACAAGTTCCCTTAGTTGTTCCTCAAAGGAGCAACACATAAAAAAGATTACTTACAATCATGTCTTTTGATATGTATGAAAATAGATGGTAAGAAGGAACTGTCAACCTACAAAAAAAAAGAAAAAAAAACATTCCATTAAGATCATAAAAGTAGTTCATGTGACTCATTCATCTTTACTGTATGAAAAACTGCAGTTTGAACTTTCTAACTAAATAAAAAAACTCCTTTGTGTTCCACAGAGCAGGGAAAAGTCATGCAAATGTATAATAACATGAGGGAGAGTAAACAATCAACTGTTTGGATCTGAATTTTTTGGTGACTGTGTCCTCTTGATATTTTTCTGTTCAGGTCAGACTTACTGTGGTGCACAGACCTACATCTAGGCCCTGTTTCCACTTGGTATAAACATGTGTTTTCAGTGATCTGATCACAAGTGGTCAGCTGAGACGTGCTTCCACCTGGTACTTATATGTGTTCTGATATGCCTTTTGTGCGTGCTATTTTGACACGGCTTGTGGGAAAACAAGCAAATTAAAAGGATGCAGCTATGATTTTGGCTGTAATTTGTTTTGGTATAACAAAGTGAAATATGAATCCATGATTTTGCTACGTTATCCCACAGCATTTAAAGGAAAATATCACCCAAAAATCATTTACTTAGTCTTCTAACTTCTACTAAACCTGTTTGAGATGATTTTCTTTAACTGAACGCAAAAGAAGATTTTTTGTAGGACGCTGAAAACTGTTAATCATTGATTTGCATAGTAGTTATTCCTACTATGGATATCAATTGTTAACCAATGATTTTTCATAATATCTTCTTTTGTGTTCAGCAGATAACAGAAAATCCAGCCTGATCTCATGAGGACACATAACTATTTTACGCTTTGTCAGTGTAGTGGCTAATTCGTATGAATTCGTACATTTTCAGTTAGACCTGTGTGATTTGGGAAAAATATCTAATTGCAATTTTTTTGAGAGATGTTGGGATTGTGATTTGATTTGCGATTTAATTTTGTAGCTAAGATTCAGCTCAATAATCTGTATCATAGCTTTTTACTGCTAAAATGCAGTGAGTGTTAGTTAAAAAAAGAAAACTGAAAACATTTATTCAAATTTGTTTTTAAATATTCAGAAATTTCATAAATTTTTCTCTAGAACACATAAAATGAGCTTACCTTTCTGTAAACAAGTTCAACTCAAATTAGGGAGATAATGTAGCTTATTATACAAAAAAAAAAAACTATGATTATAAAAATAAAGAACACTCAGCAAATTAACATAGCTAATAAGAGGCAGAATGAAAAGTTCTGATTGAGCAGAATGAAAGTGTGCCCACTCAATTGGCTAATAAAGTCATACACAGTTGGCAGTCACGCATTTGCTCTTGGTGGGGGTAATAAATAATACATATATATTCCATAACGCTGCCTCTTGCGGTTAACTACAGTAATTGCAACGTTTAAAATTGAGATTCGATTCCGATTAATTGCACAGCCCCAAAGTTCAGTCTTACGAAAATGTACGATTTTAAAAAGGAGGTGTGACACATAATGTCGCCCTTAAACCCAACCGTCATTTGGCGATAAGCAAATTGTACAAAATTATACGAATGAGATCATACGAATCCATATGAACTAACCACTAAGTCATAAAGCTACGAATTGCAGTAAGATCAAGTTGGAAAATCAGAAAGGTTTGGAAAAATTTAGTAAATGGCTATTTTAGATGTTAATTTTTGGGTGAGGCAGTGGCGCAGTAGGTAGTGCTGTCACCTCACAGCAAGAAGGTTGCTGGTTCGAACCCCGTTCAGTTGGCGTTTCAGTGTGGAGTTTGCATGTTCTCCCTGCCTTCGCGTGGGTTTCCTCTGGGTGCTCCAGTTTCCCCCACAGTCCAAAGACATGTGGTACAGGTGAATTGGGTAGGCTAAATTGTCCGTAGCTTATGAGTGTGTAGATGTTTCCCAGAGATGGGTTGTGGCCGGAAGGGCATCCGCTTTGTAAAAACTTGCTGTTGGTGGTTCATTCCGCTGTGGCGACCCCAGGTTAATAAAGGGACTAAGCTGACAAGAAAATGAATGAATGAATGAATTTTTGGGCAAACAACCACTTTAACCAGTCGAGTTTACATACACCACAAAAATAAAGTCCAATGTAATGCAATTTTGACTGCCCAAAAGCGGTACAGTGGTCCCTTGCTATAACGCGGTCCAATTTAACATGCTTTTTTCCTACAGCACATTGTGTTCTGTGTTCTGATTGGCTGTAGACCATTGTCAATCAATTTCCTCTGTGCTGTGTCTCCTGTACAGTACAGAATGCGTTCAGCTTTCTGAAAATGTTTATGCCTGTCTGAGAAAAGTGTATAAAGTTTGTAGTGAGGGGTTTTACTGCCTTAAAACATCTAGAATATAATTGTAATAAACTAAAGCAGATTACTTCGCCTATTGTGGGTTACTTTTAGAATGTAACTGCCATGAATAACGAGGGACAACTGTATTTAGTTTAATCCACATTGAATCTTACTATCGAGTGTAAACAAGACTTTATAGTGCTTAAAGGGATAGTTCACCCCAAAATGAAACTGTACTATTTAATCTCCTTAAAGCAGTTCCAAAGTTATTTTTTCAATATTGCTGAACACAAAAGAAGATATTTTGAAGAAAGCTGAAAAAACTCCAATGCAGGAAAACCAAATAATATGAAAGTCAATGGTTTGAACTTCTTTTGTGTTAAACAGAAGAAATAAACTCAAACAGGTTTGGAACAAGTAAAGAGTGAGTAAACGATGACAGAATTTACAGTTTTGGGTGAACTCTTCCTTTAACACCTTCACCCAACTGCAGACACATGTGATGAATGGCCAAACACGGCAATATGTGAACCTTCAATCAGCAGTCATTTCCAAGTCCACTGTCAGCATGTGCTTTCCATACGGTGGTCCCCTTCACTTCAGGATGAACAGTTTTCTCTGAGACGTTTAACAAGTTCAGCAAGCATGAAGCAATAGAAAAGAGGCTTTTTTTCTCAGGAGCGAGGCTGATTTACTGCAGTGTGGGAGGACGAAGGGAAGGAAAGCAGGATTGAGGTTGAGTCATGGTCACGCAGAAGACTGTTTGCTGTGCTCAGCATCAGATCAAACAATGCCGAGGCAGCATATGGGATCTGGCTCACAGCTCAGAGGGAGGATTGACCCTTTTAGTGCTTAACAGACTGAGGTTTCATCATGCTGTCGTCTAGATGTTTCTCTCCAGCTGTCTAGACGGACAACAGATTTTAATGATCCAATGCTGTTGTTTTGGTATCATGTTTCCTAGGAGATAATGCCAAAGCGATCCCCGTATTTATAAGGCATTATGAATATCCCAGCCTTAAGTGATTAAATATATTTCTCGAGTATACGTTTCGTTTTTTAATACTGTACTGTGGCTAATGTTAAATGAGTAGCTCATTTCAAAATGAAAGTGTTGTAGGGCTGGGCGATATTACAAAAATAAATTAGCATAATATCATGTTTCATATCATAGATAATTATTGAATATTTTTAACAATACATTTAGGAATATTAGGATTTTCAACCACTTTATTTTAATTTACCAATATTCATTCATTCATTTTCCTGTCGGCTTAGTCCCTTTATTAATCCAGGGTCGCCACAGAGGAATGAACTGACTACTTATCCAGCAAGTTTTTACGCAGCAGATGCCCTTCCAGCCGCAACCCATCGCTGGGAATTATCCTCACCCACACACACTACGGACAATTTAGCCTACCCAATTCACCTGTACCGCATGTCTTAGGACTGTGGGGGAAACCGGAGCACCCGGAGTAAACCCACACGAAGGCAGGGAGAACATGCAAACTCCGCACAGAAATGCCAACTGAGCCGAGGTTCGAATCGACCCAGCGACCTTCTTGCTGTGAGGCGACAGCACTACCTACTGCGCCACTGCCTCGCTCAAGTTGTGAAGTTAAATGACTATATTACTCCCTATGCTAAATACTACTACTGGAGAACTAGTGGCTTGGGTGCACAAGAAAAGAAACCAAAAAGAAACAAAAAAAAGCTACTCTGGGGACATCCTTTTTTATTTACAATCTACTCACTTCTGCTATACAGCACTCTTTTTTGCATGGGTTGTTTGTTATTCTGACCTAAAGTGACAAGCACAAGCACGTGGTTTACAATGAGTTTTGTGCTCTCGAAACTAAGTAACCATCAATTGTTTTCTCAGAGGATGACAAACCATTGCTGCCGCTCTGATGCAAGTTTATAGAGAAAAGCACTGCAGTGTTTGGGTGCGCTGTGTTTGTCTGAGGTAACTAGTCTGCCGTTATTACTGAAATGTGTATATTCTACACAAAATGTGAAGCAGATTGGTTAGTTCTGGTTACATGAATGATAGTGCACTTGCGGCATTCGAAAAAGTTCAGATGTTTTCAACTAGGTGCAGCTGAAAAATGCACGTGCGTCACTTGTGCACGCTTGCACAACATGTGCAAGTTGCTCCAATGTGTGCGTTGTGCAAGTCGCGTGCTTTCATTGAAAATGACAAACGTACACCCTAAGCTTATTGGCACTGATACAAAGGCGCACACTCAGCAACCACATTTTAATAAAACTATAGCGCTTCATACCGAAACTACATGCTGAATCCTTTTTTAATCGATATTTTAAAAAGGTGTCCGGTCAATAAATATTGATACCGATTTCAATGCCTAGACCTAAAATGTTGTCCTTGATTTCTAAACACATATTTCTTACATTCTTTGTACATTCACGTTTCTTGAAGTTAAAGGCTACTTGAAAACATCACATTACATACACACACACACACACACACACACACACTCACACACACACGCACACACACATGCATGCACCCACACCCACACACACACACACACACGCACATGCACACGCACACACACACACACGCACACACGCACGCACGCGCACACACGCACACACACACACACACACACATAAACAAACAAACAACGCACTGGTTGATCAATGTTTTCATCCAAACACTTACTTTTTCTTTTTTAAGTTATTTTAGGGGCCTGACAAAAGTAGATTGTTGAAAATGGTTTTTCAAAATTACATTCAATAATATAATACTAAATATGAATTTTGTTACGTGGATCCCTATTACTCGTTTATTCTAAAGTGATAACAAAATATTCAAAAATAAAACATTATAAAACAAATGAATTGTTCGCAAAAGGATTAATAATTTACCATTGAAAATATATATGGAGAATTTTTGTCTCATGCTAATTTGTTAGGAAAATTTCCCCCAAAAATAATTTACTCAGTCTTTACTTTTTATATCTCTTTTTTATTAGTCTTTTTTTTTCAATGGGCAGCACAATGGCTCAGTGGTTAGCACTGTCACCTCACAGTCACAGCAAGAAGGTTGCTGGTTCAAGTCCCGGATGGACCAGTTGGCATTTCTGTGTGGAATTTGCATGTTCACCCTGTGTTGGTGTGGGTTTCCTTTAGGTGCTTTCTGGTTTCCCCCACAATCCAAAGACATGCGCTATAGGTTATTTGGATGCACCAAATTAGCTGTGTGTGTGTGAATGTGAGAGTGTATGTTTGTTTCCTGGTACTGGGTTGCGGCTGGAAGGGCATCTGCTGCGTAAAACATACGTAAAGCAAAACATGTTGGAATAGTTGGCAGTTTATTCTCCTGTGGTGACCCCTGATCAATAAGGGACTACTAAGCTGAAGGAAAATGAATGAAATAGTTTTTTTATATTCATTATATTTCTTGTCTGACTTGTCTGAATTCTCTAGACCCTATTGATATTGCTCAGGTTCCACATTTATTGTAAATTTATTTGCTTTGTTGCACATTTGAATTGTTGCCAAATATTAATTCCAAGTTAAATTGCTTTGAAAAGTAAAAAGTACACCTTCCTTTACCAATCTGCAGGGTTATGGGGTTTCTTGAAATCCCAAAACGTAAATGCAAGTATGTGCAATAGCGAGCAGGACTAATAACCCGCAGGCTGTTCATTGTGTGTGGTTTCACTTAAATCAAATTGGCATATTTCAGTCAGGTGATAGGGAACTGAAGGACGGCATTAAGCTGAGAATGCATCCTGAAAAAAGAAATTTTCCAGAACCGCTCTCAGGAGCAGATGTTATGTTGTTTGGGGTCAGATTCCTGGCTGTTGATGTGGCAGATGTAGAGCTAACAGAGGAGGAGAGCTTTTCCCCACTCCTCCTCACATATTCTTGTAAATGTATCTCTCGTTTCTCTTTTGTGATTCCAATAAATCATTATTTCACGTCACTAAAAACTTCTTCTTACCATAAATGTCACATAGCAAGAAAGCAGAAGAAGACAAGAGCTGTCTGAGTTTTGTTTGCCCACTCAAGGCCATATATGGAAACTGTGGTCTTTATGTTGAAAGCATCTTGTATTGTTCTTCTGCTTTTTTGGTGTTATATGTATAGATGGTAGATGTGCGTGTACAGGGGACAACTTGTTCTTGAAATATTACTTCCTCTTTTACAGTGTCCTGTCCTCCTTGGTTCATCTGGTTTGCTTGCTTATAACGATATTCCTACGACAGCACTGAGATCACAGTTTTTCCATTTTCCAATCAGTATTCATTCTAAACAGAAAATTATTTTAAATATATTGCATTTAAAGTTGTGAAATTGTTCAGGGAGTACTGCCAGTTATGTCAACAGGATTGTGTGTACTTGCTGTCTTTGCAGTTTGATCCTACTTGAAAATGGATCTGTCCTGAAAGTACAAGAAACCCCAAAATTCTGAAAATGTAGCCTTATACATTTCTGGAGATTGCGAATTATGTAGCCAGAAGTACATATGGCTGAATTTCATCTTTAAAACAAACGATACGGGGCGGTATGACACCGTTTCTTTTCGCGCTCATCAGCTGACCGATGTTCCCAGGCCATATGGATGTTTTCCATGGTGGTAAAAATCTGGCGAGGGCTTTTCTTTTTCTGGATTGGTTTTTAAAACTGTCAGTTGGGTTTAGGGAAGTGGCTGGGTGGGTTAATCAGTGCTTTTAAAAACACTATTGGTTGGGTTTAGGGAAGGAGGAGGGTGGGTCAGTTGATTGGTCAGTCAGTCAGTCAGTCATTTAGTCGACAGCAGTCTCTGGTAGATTTATGTGAGAACAGAAGGTGCGAATGGCATTTGCGAGAGAAATTTGAGATCTCAAAAAGCATGCACGGCAGCCTCTTTCGCCAAAACAAAGACTGCAAAAAAAAAAAAAAACAGCTCCTGGGACGTATTTGGCGAATACGGCAAATATGTACATATACAGAAATGTATATAGCGGGATGTTACCAGAAATGAATGGGTTGGTTTTTTTCAGTTTGTTGTTTAACAGAAGAAAGAAATTGAAACAGGTTTGGAACAAGTGGGAAATTAGTAAATTATTACAGATTTTTAATTTTTGGTGAACTATACTTTTAATTAACAATTATACAGAATTCAAATTTGGAACAATTAAATTTCTGTGGGCGGGGATACACAACAGCATTTTCTGAAAACGGCCTTAAAATACAAATTTCTGAAATTGAGTTTCAAATCATAAGTTGCATTATTTGTTAAGATTATTGTCTCCATCTAAATGACAAAAGAGTGATTTTTTGGAAACTGTGATGTAATCTGTTTAACATATTCAGTCTTAGACTTGCTCAAATACCTGGCAACCCAAAACAACATGTATGTGCATATTTGTGTGTAGTGTTGTATTTTTGGATTCAGTAAACTTCTAATTAGCAGCTTATTAATAGTTAGATAGTAGTTGGGTTTAGGTATTGGGTAGGATTAATTGCTAATAAACAGTTAATAACTTTATAATAGGCAGGTAATACACCAGTAGTAAGTGGTGTTAATTGTTACTTAAACTAAAGTGTTACCAAATATTATGTTAAAATATTGTGTGTATATATATATATATATATATATATATATATATATATATATATATATATATATATATATATTAGGGATGTAACGGTATCAGAATTTCACGGTACGGTAATACCTCGGTATGAATGTCACGGTACGGTATTTATTGAATCATTTACAGGAAAAAAAAAACTTTTGAAAATACTCCAAAAAAGTGCCAAAAGTGTCAATGACATACAAATTAGCCATCTATCTGTTAGCTTTGAAACAGGAACTTCAATTTTAATAACAAAAAATTATTAAACCATGTAAAAAAATAAAGTTTCAATTTAGTATTGTTGAAAACTCATCACATTTAACATTTAATCACTCACTTAGATAGAGATGGGTTTAAAGAAAAATTATCATATAATTATAATCTGGTAAAAGCTGGTATCTCTGGGTATTTACAATGTCCCCTGCAACAGAAAAAACCCCTCTCATTTGGGACTGAGGTTTCTGGGACAAGAGAGATATGACTTGGCCCATGTTGACAGCAGTGGGTAACGTTGTGCATTGTCTTTCCCCCACTTGAGAAGACAAACCATGAGTGAGATAGAGGTCTCTTTGCGGTACAAGTCAATGTCTGCATCAATCTGAACAGTGTGCTGTGTTTCTGCAGTCCCCATGACTGTTATTAGTCGTATTCCCCAACTTGCAGGCACGTGCACACATAGGGCTCAACCTGTGCAGTGTACATGCCCTTTTTAGTCTTGGATAGAAAATGCCCTTCCAAAACGATCAAAAGTGCCCCCGCGACGCGACACAACCTCCGTCCAGTCCAGCCCTTCAGTAGGCGCGCGACAACACCTCTCTTGAGTATGCGCGCTCAACCCCCCCTCGGCGCTTTACAATACGCGCGCCACAACACAGCTGATCAGAACGCGCGCGACAACACCCGCTTTAGGTTCGATCATTTCCATCTTTTTTTCATCTCCGCTACTAGCAGCACACTCCATTTCCGCATTACTGGATCTGTAGCGACAACAGACCGCAAAGGATTATGGCCACGCCGGGGCTGATGGGAAATGAAGTTTCAGCTACCTCCCGTTCGCTTCATTCGCCTGAGCAAATTTTCTCTGAAGACCTATAGTTTTACCGAGTCATGCGACTTCGGTAATATCGAAAAAATTTAATATTGCGGTATGACGGTATTTACAATACCGTTACATCCCTAATATATATATATATATATATATATATATATATATATATATATATATATATATATATATATATATATAGTAGTAAACATTTGAAGTGGATCAAAACATTTAATCAAAGTTGCCCTATACAACTATTGAACAATACCCATTCTTATCTAGTAATATTGACTACTTTATATATAAACACATATAAACTTATAGCTAATAAATATGAATTTATATGTACATATTTGTAATAACAGTAGTTGAAAATACATGTAAACTGCCATTTTTGAAATATATGTTGCATATATGACATATATTTTGTATATGTGGAATATAAACGTGTATACAGCTTGTATACAGAAATGCTTTCTGGGAAAGAAAATCAAGCTGTGGTATGGCCCAGCCAATCACCTGACTTGAATCCGATATAAAATAAAAAAATACAGATCAGATTTGATAGACAAGAGCCACAGAACCATCAAGATTTTAACACTCTATTGAAGTTTGTGAAAAACTCACATCTGAGCAATTCATTTGACTTCATTCTTCACATGAGAGGTATCTTTATGCTGCCAAAAAAGCTTTTTATTAAAAGAATTAAATAGTAGTATTTCAGTAGCACTTTCTTCTTGTGTCATTTCATTGTTATTAAACTATATTTTCAGATTTTTAAAAATTTGTTTTATTTTTATGTTTTTATTGTTTGAGTTTTTACCAAAATCTGGTTCAATTCCATGTTAACAGCTCCTTTAGAAATATTATTCCCAGGGAAAAAAAAAAAGACCTGTTCAATGTTTATTTTCCCCGCTGTATATCACATACTTCATTTGCATATACTGCAATATATCAGATTTCTATATGGGACATGATATGTCTACAGACTTTTCTGTACACATTATATGTCATATAAGCCAAAACGAAAGACTTTTTTCTTTTTACGTTTGCCATCTGCATTCTGTAAAGTAGTAGCGAGACGCAGTTGTTCAGCTACATTAACACAAGTGAGCGCCAAATGAAATCAACGAATGAATCATTTCACATGTCAAGACCGGCACTGCTCTGACTCGGTTGCTGGAAAGTGAGATCATTGGAGGCTGCTGTGTCCTGTATACTCATCAAACCATTTCTTTTTCTCTGCCTGATTTCTGAAAGCATTTTCTTCTGTTTCGCAAAGTATCACAAGGGATTTTGGTCACACTGTGTCAGATGATTATTGCTGCAATTGCAACTTCTTCTAAAGCATTCAAAAGCACTGCAGTGAGAAATTCCGGTTTGCTGCAGGCTGCTTTTACTCCAGAACAGCAGTTTGAAAAGAAATAGCATCACAAAGTTCAAAATTAAAAGCTTGTTAGGCTGTAATTATAAACTTTACTACAGTGGTTCTCAGCCGAGGGGTCACGACACAAAATGGCTACCAAGTCTGTTGTGGTAAGAACTGAACTAAAATAAATGTTTAAAAAAAGTCACATCTTCAATCTGTCTTAAGTTTAGATTGTAGCTGCTGGTGTCTAAAATACTTTACACAAAAAATTGGGTAATGCTAAATACAGATGTAAACAGGGTCTAAAATGCTTTGAACGAGTTCACTAGCACAAGTTAATATATGATATGGAATCTGAATCATTACACAATAAAACATATGTTATAGCAGACCTGGGCATTTTACGGCCCCCAGGCCACATACGGCCTGCTGGACATCTTTGATCGACCCGCGTGAAGTATTTATTTAATTTAAATTCAACCACAAACAAAGCCTTGCAATCCGCAGGTCAGATATTGCGAGTCAACAAAAGGGGAAATTCACATATTTTGAGTGCTCAGTTTTGTAATTCAAATGCAGACACGCAGGTTCAGTGCACAAATAGAAAGGGACCTACATGCAGTATGTCACACTTACGTTTTCAGGCGCAACGAGTTGAAAAAAATGAAAACATTTCAGAGCGCCATGAGCGAACCACGAGTCATGGGACAGGAACCAAGCAGACAGCGTCACACTTTGTGTGGAATTACACAGTAATAAAGGTGGACTAATTACCTCAGATTAATGATTGAACAAATTCAGATATACAGTTGATGCCCTCTCAGAGATGATCATTACATCACACACCCACCTCGCATTCAGCTTCACTTTAGTGCACTTGTTCAGCCCAACACAGGCTAGACTTCTCTCACTGAACATAAAAAAAAAAAATGAATTAATTAATAAATAAAAAATTAACTAAGGTGAAGCAATCAAACAAACAACCCTGTGGCAGTTATATAAAATTGATATTGGGATGTTGGTCTTTAAAATACTTTAGTGTAAAATTGATCCTTTTTTAAAACTTTAGAGTAGGGATGTGCGATATGGGAAAAATATAATTTTTTTGACAGATATAGTGATTTTATTTGCGATTTCATTTTATAGTCAAGCTTCAGCTCAATATTCTGTATCGTAGCTTCTTACAGCTAAAATGCAGTGAGTGTTAGTTAAAAAAGGAACTGAACAGATATTAACTTAAACGTTTATGCAAATTTGTTTGTAAAAAATCCGAAATTAATCATTTAAGTTTCTCTAGAGCAAACAGTAAACACAAATAAAACAACCTTTTCTTTCTGTGAACAATTAAAAAAAAATGTAATTAGGGGCATAGTGTAGCTTATTTACAAACAAAAATAATAATTATAAAAACACAGAACACTCAGCAAACTAATATGGCTGATAAAAAGCCGTTCTGTAACGTATATTGTCTAAAACAAAATAATTATCACTAGATGCTGCACAAAATATCATGACATTACCGTACAGCTGGGGTACTCCAAAATGGCTAAAATAGGTGCGAGACGGAAGTGTGTATATCTCCTATCCTGCATTTAGATGAGTTTTATTAAATCTCTCTTTGGTCATTGCATTAAAAGGCACAGTGTCTTTAGCGAGGTAGAGCATTATTGCATTAATTATCCTCTGGGTAGGGTTGCACCAGCTGTTCATAAGTCCTTTCTTAAAATGAAAGGTAAAGTCCACACTAGGGGATTTGTAACTACTACCTATTTTGTAACTACATTTTTTTTTAAACGTTCTTAAAGCAAACTGTAGATTATAGGTTGTAAGCTCTGAGTAAAGTCGTGCTTAGCCACATTGAATGACATAATATCCAATAAGAAGCATTTCAATCGGTAAAGTGCTTTAAAATTCTGCAATTATTGCATCTATATATAATTGTCCTTTGAAAATGGAATGAAAAATTACCTGCATCACGAGCCACAAATGCATGTGATAACACATGAAGTTATCAAACATTAATCTTTAGTTTTTTGTGACTTTGAAACCAAAATATTCCCTTATTGCTGAAGTCCTGTTTTTATTCGATATGATTTAGTCTATTAATGCTTTTGAAGTGGCAGACACCATCATCCCACTCGTCCGCGCTTTCCTGTTTGTTTGTTGTTGTTTTTTTATCGTGGGTGTTCCACATAGTTCGGTTGCACAATTTTGATTGGGCAGAAAGAAGGTGTGCGCACTCAAATAATATTTTATATCGCAGCCTTTTGCGATTAACTAATCACAACGTTTCAAATCGCGATTCGATTTCGATTAATCACACAGTTTTTTTTTATGAATGTTTATTATAGTTACACAAATTAATAAAAAAAATAAAAATTAACTGCATTGGTCTGGCCCTCTAAAACTGCCTAATATAATGTGGCCCCTTGGCAAATTTAACTGCCCACCTCTGTGTTATGGGAAGAGTTGTAAGAAAAAGCACTAAATCAAGGTATACCTACTATGCTTTAAACCATTTTTTCCCGAGAGCACATATACCATTATGAATAAAACTTAAACCCCTTTTCTCTTCCCCAGCTCATCACTCACCAACCCAAAATACTATAAATTCTGAGTGTGCCTCATACAGGTTGGGCTTAACAAACCACCTGTAGAAACACACACACACACACACACACTCTCTCTCTCAAAAAAGACTTACTAAATTCTCTAAGCACAAACAAGTTACTTTGTATTGCCTCTTCTTGTTGAATCGCTGAATGCCTCCTCAATTGTAAGTCGTTTTGGACAAAAGTGTCTGCTAAATTAATGTAAATGTAATGCTTATGTTGTACCAGAACACATGGATTATGATCAAAATCATAGCTGCAATCCATATCCTTATCCTATTTGCATGTTAATATTAGGTGTAAAAAGGGATAAACTCTGTCATTGTTTACTCGCCCTTCTCTTGTTTAAAACATATTTGGTTTTTTTTCTTATGTTGAACACAGAAGTAGATATTTTGAAGAATGCTTGTTGTAGCTGGTATCTACTGACTTCCATGGCGATTTTCACCCTGCTATTTGTTTAACAGAAGAAAGAAACTCATACGTTTTAAACCACATGAGGGAGAGTTTGTGGTTCTGATTGACATTTATGAAAGGTTAAATGGTTAACGAAGAAAGTAAATATGAAATTGAAGAGCTCAATTCAGAACTTCATTGGTCCTTTGAAAGACAGTGAAACATGAAACGAACACTGTGAATGGTCCACCTGCTCTCAAAACAAAAGAAAAAGAGAAAATTCTCCAGAATACAGTTTAGTTGTTGAGTATATGAGCATGTTTCGCATTTTCAAGCGGTTCTGTATCTTAGTATTTCAGTGTTAAATACATCTATCAATAAACACCACTGTTCAAAAATATGGGGTTAGTATGATGTTATATTTAGCAATTAAAATCATCATAAGTGACATTTACACAGAAAAAATTTCCATTTAAAATAAACGCTGTTCTTTCTATACACCCAGGAAACCAAGGCTGCACAATATATCATTTGAACAGCGATATTGCAATGTCTGGATGCACAATAGTCACATCGCAAGATTAGATTATTTCCACAACATTCTGACACTCGATGACACTCGAATACCCTGTCAGTAATGTCTAGAGGCTGGGAATGAGCTTTTTTACAGTGTCTGTTATAATGTTAATGTTGTTTTTGTGTGTTTACATAGATCAATATAGCCACAGTGGAAATGCACAGTACAGTTACGATCTTATTGCCACATTATATCATTATGATAACATGATATGCCTTCAGTGATTTTCTGAAGATAAATACCAAAAAATAACACAACTGTAATAACTACAGCAGTCGCATCATCAAACTCATATTTAGTACGACATATGATGACGTGTGCAGGTGCTGTAGTGCTGTTGCACTTCTTGGGGGTACACTTTGAAGCCCTTCCCCTTCACACTCTGTTTCAAGGGGAAGAGGGGTACAACAATAGAATTAGGATTGGGCCTAAGTACATTGTATTTATATTTTAATGTGCTAAGTATATGTTTAAAGTGGGACAGATTATTGAATATATTTAAAACTGCCAATGCTTAACTATTTAAAGGTTCAGGACACCCTGGAGAATTTTTTCTTTTATATTAACAGATTTGTGTGTGTTGAGCATCAGTTAAGACAATGTTAGCATCTGTCAGCTTTAATTGTGGGGAAAACTGGATAATTTTGAGCTTTTGTCAGCTAATTTCAGCTTCCGTGTTTAAAATGATTTTTAGGGCGGGATCAAAATCGGCGATGTAGCGCAGTACTGCAAGTGCATTGATGACGTGTCAGTTTCTCATTATTATTCAAAGCAGAGTTTTCTTATCCTATGAGAAGAGCCGGCTGCTTAATTATTCATGAGCACGTACTTTCCGAAGGCAAGGCAGACGCAGACGCAGACCTGCCAGACCAGTGCCAAGCTCAAGCTGTGAGACACGGACCCACGGCACGCAGTAGCCGTTTATGAAGGCTCATATGTGTTTGTTCCCATGATCCACAGGGTTTGTTGCATGTTTTTCCCCGGGATCCTGTCAGGGCCGATCATACAGCAAAACTGTGTGTGTGATGCAAGCATTTTTGTCGGGAGAGCAGCACGAGAATTGGAGAATGGCGAATGTTGTCTTGTATCAGGTGTTCATTCACATTCAGACACATTGCCGTGCTGCTGTGTTTGCCTAAATCCTCCAGATTACCAGCAGGACTAATGGTTAAAATAGACAGGTCAGGAGACTCCACTGAGTCTGCATTTAGATCTATGATTCAGACCCAGGGATTGAGGGAGAAGTCCTCATTTATAGTGTGTACATGAACACGATTATCCTTATAATGATATAAATTGTGGTTGTCTGTATATGAAATTACGAATAACAAATGTAGCAGGGCTTTAAATTACTGTTTATTTCTTTGCATTTAAACTTTGTAAACTATAAACTCATGCGTCTCCTCACGGTTTGTGTCTCAGTTTGTGAGCTTACTGACAACAACAGTTGTTCGCTCTCCTTCTCCCCTGCTGGCCACGCCCACTCCTGCCCGATGCTCGCGGAGCTCCACGCCCATTAATCATGCATCTTTTGAAAAAATTCTGAAGTAGACTTTAACCGAAAGTGGGGGGTGTCATGGCCCTTTAAGTATTTAAATGCTATTATTTGAACTGTAAAGTTGTGTTAAAACTATTGTAAACAGCAATTCAATATGACTAACTGTACTTTAGAATTTCCCTTTTAACTCCCTTTATAATGGTATTACTGTAAACACAAATTTGTGTCAAACTGATTTTCTCAGGCATTTGACAGCACGCCACAGATGCTGTTTGTAGAGCTCGTTTTTTTTTCTGAACCCGGAACATTTTTCTAACATCGCACATGATAAAAATATTGTTTACGGCTCCAGACAGCTTTAGTTACATAACAGAAAGAAGCATGATTACAGAGTGCATATCAGACAGCATGGCAAGACTGTGAAATTATTCTCACAGTAGTACTTGTTTCCTTTCGCTCCTGCTGTTTGGAAAGGGGAAGGTTTGTCAAACCTTTTTCTCCGACTGTCTTTTGGTTGTTTAGGATGCTATTTGTGTGTGACGCTGTGTGTGTCCTCCGCAAAATGAAGCGCTTGTTTAAAACTTAATGTACATAGTATTAAATATAGATGACACTTTATTTGCAGTTAAAAAGGTCACCGAGGCGAAAATTGCCTTGTTGCTCGAACATTTGCCAGCTCAGGCAGTTTGAATAGTCAAGTCTAAATAAAGCATGAAAACATGCTGTTAAATTAATATATAATCACTCATTTAGACTCAAAGCTGCGCCTACTCAGTTTAAAACAGTAAAGAGCAAAAGTAGTACTTAAGTTCACATTCATTCAATGATTTTTTTTCTCAGCATGGTCTCGGATTACAGACTTTTACAGTGGCAGATTCGTCCCCAGATCCATCAGGCTCATTTTACAGATAATGCGTTTGAAATAAAGATCCTCAAATAAAGCTTTAATGTGGTATCACGCCCCATTTTTACTTCACATGGATCGTTTTAAGCCTCCTTTTTATTCACTATTTCGTGCATTAAAAGTCACAGCAGCAAACTTGAGTATAATCTTGAATCTAATAGCATTGAATCGTTCTAATGTCCGGGTTTTGAGTGCAAATGTACTGTGCTCTGACGGTCCTCTCTTGCAAAAAGAGGACTGGATCAGATTGCTAGTTAATTGCCGTCTTTGTACTGCTGGAACAGTAGATGTACTATTTGTACAGGCTTTCCCTGTGGTGACACCCCATGGTGCAATGGGTGTGATGCCAGCACTGCACTGTTTAGCGGCTCTGGGCTACAGCACAGGTCCAGATGTGGCCTTGTGTTGATAGATAGCGTTTTTTTTAGGCCTCAGTTTAGCGCTAATGGAAATTGATTATGACTTAATGAGAACTTTTGGCAGGTGATACCAAATCAGACCCTGATGTTCACTGTGAATCTGGGTTAAAAGGCTCTCTACTTTCATGTTTTGCTTAGTGATGTTTACTAGCCATGTTTTGACGTCTGTCCCAGTTAAAAGTCAGCACCGTTGCTCATCTGGATGTCATTTACTGATGTTACTGACACAACTGGTCGAAACCAAACACAGAGCTGAAACGCTGTTTATCCTAAAAATGCGGACTTTGAAGTAACACAAGTGGTAAATACTGTAAGGACACACAGTGTAATCAGTAAATCGGGATACACTGGGACAAAAAAGCGTATTCTATGGAATTAAATTGTCTGTTTTAATTTAGAGCTGTTAAACGACTAATGCAAAGTAGTTTACAAAATAAACGATTGCGTTTACGATTTTTTTTTGTGTACTGTATGGTATGCATGTGTGTATGTTAGAGCTGCACGATTCTGGATAATATGAGAATTGCGTTGTTGTTTTTTTGGCCTAAAATAAAGATCACGATTTTCTCACGATTCTGTAGATGTAAAATAAAGGTTAATATGAGTGGGCTATTGTTATTGTTATTCTTAAACATGTGGTAAAACAGCAATAAGCTTTGTGTAGTTGTACTGTTGGTTAAAATGCTACATTTTGTATCGACATGGAATGGTGGACTTAAACAGACTTTAGATTTGTCCTGGTCACTAATGCTGATGATAATTCTGGTGTTGAATTATTGTGTTATTGTGTCCATCTGTAATTTTTTGCTTAAAATCTGTCACTGACGTGATTTTCGTGAATACAGAAGACTGGACGTGGGTATTTTTGCATTTTGGCAGGTTTTGGATACTTTTTGGGCTGGAATCGGTCAGCTACATCTGGCAACACTGTGTGCGCTTTCGGTTTCATTTCACCTGTTATTCATTTCACCTGTTATTTACAGTCTATGCAGGTTCTGTTAACTAAAGTAGACTTCATTCAGCGCGCACGCCCTCTCTGTGATAACAGCTGACGGTCAGCTTGCGTGTGATTTTGTGGTCGCAAGTACATTACATGAAGACAGAAATGACATTTTTGGGGTAAATTGTATCTTATAAATACAGTATGTGACACTTATAACACCATTTGGAGGTGTCCAAGTTGCTGATCAACATATGTAAAACAATGTGAAGACTTGTGCGGCCACTTTTGCTTCTCTACTGAACTTGAAAATACGATTGACAGAAATGCTGGATTAAGATCGTCTAGGGGGTCGAATCGAGATTGCAACCTTTTTACGATTTATTGTGCAGCTCTAATATATACATACATACATACATACATACATACATAGATACATGCATGCATACAGTTAAAGTCAGAATTATTAGTCCCCTTTGAATTTTTTTATCTTTTTAAATATTTACCAAATGATGTTTAACAGAGTAAGAACATTTTCACAGTGTGTCTGATAAAGAAAAAGTGAATAAACGTGTCTTGTTTGTTTGTAAAAAGTATGTAACATGCTGATATGAAAAAGTCTGACAGTAAAGCTTAATGTATCACATCATATCATATCGTAAACACTGAAATGTACCAAAAAGTACTGAAATCATCTATGTACTTTCTCCCGCAGGTAAAAGATGAGAAGAAAATTCAGGAGGTGGTGGATCTCACAGACTACGAGAAGTCTGAGGAGCTACGTAAGGCCAAAAGCAGGAGCAAAAAGAACCACAGCAAGTTCACGCTTCTGCGTTCACGGCAGCCAGGCAACACGGTCAGTCTCTACAGGACACCAGGATAACGCTTAATGGCTTTACGCTCCAGTCAGCACTACAGCACTGCTGGGAGGCTTCATTAGTCAGTTTGCAGTCATGCTGTTAGACACTGATGACCTGTTGCACAACTCAGAGATCTGTCTGTTCATACTAGGGTTGGGCATCTAAGCTATAATGCCGATCCGATACGCATCTCGATACAAAGAATACGATCCGATATATTAGCGATACATTTATGACATATTGCGATGCAACACGATACGATTCACACCCATATCACGATACAATGCGATAATTCAGCACTAACTAATTAAATCAAGTTTATGAGATGATGTGAAAGAGGATGCTGTGCCATTGAATGAGTTTGATTATTTATTAACCAAGCAAAACCAAGACTTTTTTTTACAAACTGGCTTTTCTCTCAGAGCCAGAGTGTCAGTTTACAGTAGAGGGCCATTTTAGAACATATAGCACATATTATTTAAGGATTTTCAAGATAAACAGAATGTATAAGTGCAGTATATATTAAAATATATATATTTGCACTCTTTCAACATAAAGGTTGAGCATTGCACAACAAGAATTGTGATTTAACTTTTCAACTATGAAAACAAGTTTTACAAAGATATATTTTGCCACTGATTATTCAAAACTTAAGGTCGTGAACTAGCAGTGTTATGCTGCTTTGAAACATCACTGTCACTGTAAACAACAGGCTAATAAAAATATAACAAACCAGCAATCTTCTTGCTGTGAGGTGGTCAAACTACCCACTGTGCCACCGTGACACCCATTATTTTTATCATTATTATTATTAATATTATTATTATTATTATAATTAAATAAAAATTAACAGGAGGAGGTGTTTAAAACCGCCTAGTGCGGCAGTATAGAGAGGGCGGCGTCCGCAACACCCAGTTATATCCGCGCATAGGGTGGCAGAATAGAGGTCCGCGACACCCGCGCGTCCTCAGTTATATCCGCGCATAGGGCGGAAGAATAGAGGTCCGCGACACCCGCGCGTCCTCAGTTATATCCGCGCATAGGGCGGAAGAATAGAGGTCCGCGACACCCGCGCGTCCTCAGTTATATCCGCGCATAGGGCGGAAGAATAGAGGTCCGCGACACGTCACTTCATTTTCATAACCGGTCACTTTCGTTTTCACATTGGGGTTGAGGGCGGCGTGATCGTCCTCTGCCTAGAGCAGCAGTTCAGCTTGCTCCGGCCCTGCAGATGAACAATGCAATAACATCCGTTATTGGCATAGAGCGCACAAAACTTTTGCGCATGGAAAAAAAAACTTGCAGTGCTTTTCTCACTACTTTTGGAGCTGGTAGCTAAAGTTCAAGCAGTGCGAAAGCCGGTGATGTAGGAACACTGGAAGATGCTTTCACAACAACACCGTGGCGCCGCTTCAAGTGAGATATCAGATTAGTCGTACTGCCCGCGTATTTTATAGATGCGCGGCACATTTTGCAAATTGCATCTGTCCTGTCAAGTCGTCCATCCTTAAATCCATAATGTTGCCATACTTTAGATTTAAAACTCAGTGGGAAATAAAATGTTTGTTTTGCTTCTCTCGCTTTCTGAGGGCGCACCACTAGCTTCATCCGCACACCTGATACACTGAGTTGTAGTGTGAGTGTACACATCCGCAAATCCGTTGCTAAGGCTTACTTTATGTAGGTCGATTAAATTATGCGCCAAAAACAGGTTGACAACACTTGATAATAAATAAAAAATACATTCTATATTAAAAAAATAAGCTGTATCTCGGAAAAACCGATGCATCTCGCAAAAACCGATGCATCTCGATTTGCTTCCAAAATTTCATTCATCCTCTGCTGCTCAACCGATGCACTCGCATCGTGCACGCGCATGACCGCGTATCGATACATATCGGTTAATCTTCCCATCCCTAGTTCATACACATTCACACACTTTGGACAAAAAACTACAACAAAAAGAGGAGCTTATTGGCTATAGGACTGCACAATATATTAATAAACAATCGCAATAACAGTATATGCAATACCATATCACAGGGAAGTGCCTTAAATTAAATAGTTGGGTGTAATGCGTTCCACAGTAATGCGTTTCTGTATTCTGAATGCAGTAATGTACCGAATTACATCGTAAATTTGTGTAATTTGATTACAGTTACTAAAGTCAATGTAATTGCGTTATGTTAAAAATATAGTTTTTAGAAGAAAAAATGCTTCTTTTAGAAAATGTAAAGTGCTTTTAAATTGCTAAAATATTTGCTGGTCAGAGTGGTTGCTTCTTCAAGTGGAAATACAGACATAACTTTGATTTCAATGAGCGTAAAAACAAAAATATTACTGTGAAAGGCAGTCTTGTCCAGTCTCTCAAGAACTTTCCACTGCTTTTAACTCGCACTTGAACAGAAAGCATTGTCACCAAGGAGGACACAGCACCCAAAAACACAGCGGCTCGACTCAGCCTAAACAGGCTAAATTAGATTTTTGCGCAGGATTCTGAATGTGAAGAGAAGCATAGTTGCTTATGAAGTCGTTCAAGTATCATGTCATTATTGTGCACAAGCTTATTTCCAATAGAGGCGCGGCTTGCATACATATACATATTCGGAGAGCATATTGCGCATGCTCTCATTTTCCAGGCACACCAGTTGAAACCACGAGTCACTTGACAAGAACTGTCCGATCAGTTTCCTGCTTTGTATGGAATATACACATTTCGGTAGACTAATTACAGTTGAAGTCTGAATTATTGTTTTACTTTGATAGTCATTGGCGGCTAAAATAATTTCCCTGCAAAGAAACTGTTTTCTAAAATTATATTACTAAGAAGAAAGTCTGAATGTGTCAATATAAAACCGTCTTCACCCCAATGCAATATTTTATCCAGTTAGTGTATGACGGTTGGTATAATCAGGCGGCACTCTTCATCGCAGTGAGCGTTTGTATGGGCGAGGATGTCAGTTTCCAGAAAAGAAAAGTAGGCAGGAAATTAAGAGTTTTCAAAGATGATTAGACAGAGACGTATGAGTTCATTTCGCTCTAATCTAGCACAAAACTGCTCTGTTTTATTTCTATTTCTTTATATGAGATGTATAGCATCTTTACACGCCAAAGTGGAACATAAATCAAAGTTAAAGCGGCTTAAATTTGCAAAAAATGTATATTTACTGTACACTAACCGTTAAAAGCATCTTTACACTGAATTTTGAGCAGACACAGACCCGCTTTAGGGCTGCCTTAAATCAGCCGCGTTAAGAAGACTTTAGACTGCTCTATATATTGGCACCATGTTACTTTTAAGAAAATAAAAAAATTATACATTGACACTTGTCATTTAGCCACTATTATTAATGTATGTTTATTCAATGGAAAATGTGTTAAACTTTTTTAATGGTTAATTTTTGTATGTGCATGTTTATTAAATTCAAGTTTTGTAATAACCAATTATTACAGTGCTTTGACATTGATGCTTATTCAAATTTGAAATTTTGAATTGAAACCTTGATAATCCCTGATAACAGCAGTAAACAAACTGCTTCATTAAACCGATGATTCAAGAGTCACACCTGTTTGCAAATATAGACTTGTGTGAACAAAACCACTAAGGCTCGAGTCTAAAACACATTGGTCATAGACAACATTAGACAATAAATTGTACTCTGGCATAGTTGGGACACCGGTTTCCAAGCACAAACTTGGATCGACCTCTGTAGTCCTCCTATCCTGTGTAATTGGCTTTCAGTAAGAACAGCTCAGCTTATTGCTTTCACTAGCACACCAATATCCTTCCTTAGACCAACACAAATAGTACATCTAACCAGTTAAGGCTCCTTGTTTCTTAAAGGTGAAGTGTAATGTTTTTGGATATTATATAATTAAAATCAATATATTATTGGAATGTTTAATTTAATTCTGCCTCCTCACAATACTGTTAGCCATTACAATCTAAAGACCATTCAAAATAAGACACTGAATTTAAATTTAAAATGAAATTATGAATTCAATTTTAAAAACATAAATTTTTATCTACTGGCTCAAGAAACTGGATAGGAATGGGGGCAAGACTATCTATTTTTGGGATTTTTATATTAATGGGATTAATTAATGGGATTTTTATAATAAAAAAAATATTCTGCACCTTATTTTTAATAAAAAATAATTAAAGGGGTTTAACCCAAAATTAAAATTTGTTCATTATTAACTCACCCTTCGCTTGTTCTAAACCTGTTTGATTTTCTTTCTTCTATTGAACACAAAATAAGATATTTTGAATAATGTTGGTTGCTGGCAGCCATTAGCCGCATTTCCAAAGTTGGGCCACTGTGTGTAGGAGGGCCAAATTCATATTGCGTTTTTACTGTCGGGCTAGTAGCTCGCAAGGCGGCATGCAAACCCCACCCCCAGAACGTTCCCTGATTTAAACGTCACACAACCCGAACAGTTTAGCTGGAATCAGGCAGGCAGATCAAGCACACCATTGCATCATTAGGAAACAATAAAAAATGAAGACAACTGAAACAAACAAATGACACGTTACTGTACAGCATTACATTATATGTCTATACACACAGGCCTTTGTATTTCATTCATTATATTTATTTACTCTGTGACCAACTGTTGGCATTGTGAATCGAGTGGTCTTGCCACTAATGGAGATATAGAACACATTTCTTACATGCAGTTTTCGAAAACTGTACTAAAGCACGCACATCCCTCTTAACTGGGTGCTCAGCCAAAAAACGCAAAAGGTGCGAATTTAATAAATGTTTATTTTTGGAGCTTTGGTGTTGCCGCCTTTGATGAATATTTACGTGCAGTTTTTCCAAATCCATTTGTAAAGCAGTGCTGCGCAGGACTGGATGACAGAAAAGAAGGTCGTTTCTGATGATTTCCCTCACCCAAAAAAATACTCTGTGTGCATGATTTGATTTGAAACGGTTTAATTTATTTGTATTGTATCCTCCTAAATTGTTTTAGCTTTTGTTTGTTAATGTGATTTTTATTATATCCGATATTGGTTATTCTTCAAATGATTTCAATATAGCTTAGGCTATTTTATCTAGATCTGTCTTTCTGTTGTATTGTTGGCTCACCCTATTAAACTTTTACAGATATAAAAAAGCGATTTTACAGAGAAATTTAATCAAATATTATTCCCACCCCTGCCCTCTAAACAAGATGAAATTACATTCATCTAAGAGAGAAACGAAAAAATAATAACAACAACAATAATAATAATAATAATAAATAAATAATAATAATAAAAAACAGAAAAAAAGAACAATTTAAATTTTTTTAAATAAAATTAAAAAATTTAAATAAAATTTAAAATAAAATTTTAAAAATAAATAAATAAATAAATAAATAAGAAAATAAAAAAGCTGTACAAAATACACATATACCTTGATAACCCAATATTACAAACATGAATCCTCAGGTATTTATACAATATATTTATTCACAATTGCTTTGCAATTGAAAGGCCCTAAGATTTAGATTGACAGTTTGTAGAGATACTGACATGCTCAGAAAATAAAATCCCAGAGTATTTTTACAACTATGGAAGATGTGCCAGCAGCTAGCATTCTTCAAAATATCTTCTTTTTGTACAATAGAAGAAACTCATAAAGAAGGGACGATAAATGATTAAGTACATTTCTGGGTGAACTAGCCCTTTAAAAACTTCATATTTAATATCACAGTCTCTTGCATTATTATCAGAAACAGATTTTCCAATGTCTGAATTACAGTATTTGTAAAAAATTAAAGTATTTCCCCCCAGCTGTCTAGAGTTTACATCACATTTTGGGATTTCAGAGAGCCAGGAGAAACATTAAGGGTTACATCTGACCAATCCTTTAAAATCCAGCACTGAGACAAGGGGTTAATCCCCAGGAAACAAACATGGAGGGTCTTAGCAAAATCCAGCATCACCCACCCTCCCGAAAGCAGCACTACATGGTTAATAAGTCCCTCTGCCCCACATAGAACAGCTGTTGCACATGCAGCTCTCTACGGGGGAGCCACCCTAATACATGACCTCACCAACACCATCAACTCGTTTCTCTCGCTCGCGGATGATTTCTGCATGCTTTTAAACAAGATTTTTTTTTTTTGTGTACAAGGAATTTAGAAGTTACAGGAGCCGTGTTTATCACATTGGTAGCATTATGTAGTTTAATAATTAACCAAACTGCTTTTGGTGCTGTAAGAAACACCCTAGCAACCATTAGCAACAGAATAAACATGCTGATCACCTTTGAGAGCGTTTACATGACATGTTTTCAAGTAAAAACGTATGCATTTTGCCCATTCATTGACATAACAATAATGTTTTGGGTGCCTGAAATGTTTTTGAAAACTGTATCATTTTGTCTCTGAAACTATAAAAACAAGATTTTGTGGAAATGAGGTTATGCACGTTTTTAGAAGTTTCTAATGATCTCCAAAGGTGTATTTTGTCGCCTTGAAATTATAAGGTTCTATCTGCGTTCAAATAATTTTGAGATATTGAGCTTCAAAGTTTTTTGCTTTCCAATATGTGTGTAGCAGTTCTCTTTCATACATTACCATGACAGAGACCCTAAATGTACTCTAAATGTAAATCTAAATATAAATGATCAAAAATTTCTTAAATGTGCAAATTGGGGTAAAACAAACAGGGTGGATTCTTAAAAAAATCAAGAACAAAATTTGACAAAATATTTTAATTTTGTTAGGAAAAAACTTCCATACAGACCTTTACTTCACCTTTAATCATTAATTTCCTTCAATTTCCTTTGGCCCTTATTGATCAGGGGTCACCACAGCGGAATGAACCACCAACTATTCCGGCATATGTTTTACACAGTACTGGGAAACACCCATACACTCTTTCACACACACACACACACACACACACACACACACACACACACACACACACACACACACACACACACACACACACACACACACACACACATACACACACACACTCATAGACTAAGCTCAATTTAGCTCAATTTAACCGGAGCACCTGAAGGAAACCCACATGAACAGGCAGAGAACATGCAAACTCCACACAGAAATGCCAGGACTCGAAACAGCGACCTTCTTGCTGTGAGGTGACAGTGCTAACCACTGAGCCACCGTGCCACCCCACCTTTAATCGATTTAATGCATTGTTACAAAAAAAAAATGCATTCAACTGGACAGACAAGGCGTCTTTCAGTTTCCCACGATATTCCCCTTTTAATGGTCAAAGTGATGTCAACAACAGGACAGATACGTAGCATAGGGCACATAGCAGAGTGTTATCTGCACAGCTGCAGCATCAACAGAAGGGCCGCCTGTCAAGGCTCCAGCACACTCTTTTTGGAAGACTTGCAGTGCTGTTGCCTAATATGGTGCTTTCAGCCTCATGCTGTTGCTGCATCAGCTGTCCATACACACAGCCATATGGCCATACCTGCTCATTTATGCTTGGCTCACTGCATGTTTGTGTCCATCCAGCAGAAGACTGAAGGAATTTTAACCATGTCTGTAGGCAGAAAATAAAATGCCCGCAGAGTTCAGGACAAAAGTGGTTATATAGCAAACTGTACATTGGAACAATTCCATGCAAATGTCAACCTTGCCATGAAAGAAATTAGTGAAACCCTTTCTAAGCTTTTTTGTGTAGGCTCGTATTTTACAGTACTGAAAAAAAAAATAGACTGAAAAAGATATGGACGTAGTATCTGTGACGTCACCCACAGGTTTCTGAGAGGTGCAAATGAAGCTGCAAGTGGGTGTGGCCAACCATAACCATTTTGTTCACACGTCATCGCGCCGACCGGGCATAACCAAAAAAGGGCAAAGAGGCGGAGCGTGAGCGAAGCTACAGATTCCTGCTCGAATTTTGCTTAAATTGGATTTTTCTTTGAGAGATACTTCATTATCTGCGATTCATTTGTGTTCTGACCACATGCGCTTGGTTGTGTACTATATCAATAAAGTGTTTATAAAGTGTTTAGTCTTTTAAAAACATTGTTGTAATAAAATTTTCTACCGGTGGACAATGCGAATTGCTTCCAAATACTTAAACAAATATAGTCTGTGTTAGTAAATGCAAGACTATTTAAGAAATCCAGGCATAACACTGTATGACAATGCTTCAGATGACTGTTCTATAACCTACAGTTAATCAATCTGTCAGTTTCTAAAGTGCATTACAGGTCTAAAGAGAATTATAAATGATCATTTATCTTAAAACATATACATTTATAGATACGGTATATACAGTAAGTATATAAGAATTGCACTCACCTGGGAAAAGGAATGGCTTGTGAGCACAATTAAGTGCACACAGCATGCCATATCACCTGATAATTGTAAGAAATAATCCCACTGACTGTGTAAAGCCACACAAAACAACACAAAAATACGATATGTCGAGTTTAGCAGCAAATCAGCCAGAATCAGCTGAGGTGACCTGACAGCCACCAGCGAGACCTAGCTGTCATACAAGTGACCACGCCCTTAATTATGCAGATTTTATATAACTTAATATAAAGGAAACAAAGTTATAAAACAAATCACCCCCTCACAGTTGTCATGAAGGATGATATTAGCTTTATACACCAAAATCGTTCTTTGTACCAGGCTGTAAACACCTTTTTTTCTGCTGTAAAGTTGGTCACTTTAACAGTGGGGTCAATAAATATCTGCTCTATTATGGAGCCAGGACTAGCAGAATTTCAATAAATTGCAGTTCTGTATTAGCTTCCCAAGGGAGAGTGGGATGTTGCTGCTTGGTAAAAATACTCAAAAATGTTTCGATCAAGGTTTTCATACAATAATATTTGATCTACCAAAGTCATACAAGTGGCAATTTTACTTCTGTCACATTCTTAACAGAGAGACGTCACATCCATAACGAAGCTTCTTCCTCATTTGAAACTTTTTCCTCAGAAATGTCAGATAAAATAAAATCAATCATTTTTGTTTTATAGTGAGCCAACTCTTATCTTTTTAATTAGCTTCGTTCTTTTGGGTTGTGCACTTTAATTCACAGAATTTCTACAATGTATTTTGTATACTGAACCTCGCAAACTTTTTTGGTCACATGCGTTATGCATGTTTAATTTCTTCATTTCACAATACAAAAAATGTTTACAGATTGATATATTTCTGATCCATAACGTTTAGTTGTTTTGGGAAATATAAACTGATGCTTTCATATGGTGGTAACATACATTCTATGTGAATTTATGTTTTGAGATTTTACCTTAAACGTTACATCCATAATGCTGGAATTGCTTGTTTGCTTTGTAACCTGCATGACTCCATATTAAAGCATCTCTCATCCTCTGCATGCAGGTCCCAAATCTGGTGTTTCTAGCCGTCAGTCCAGAGGAGAAGGAGTCATGGATCAATGCGTTAAATGCAGCCATCACCAGGGCCAAGAATCGCATATTGGATGAGGTGAGCTACACAAACCTTCCCCCTGTTTGTTATTGCTGTATTTTCTCCCAGGCCAGTGGTATATTTACAACTTAAAGGTGCAGTAGGTGATCTGCCAAAAAGCTAACCACTTAGCATATTATCTTTGGACGGTGGCGAGGGACTGTGATAGTGTGAACCCACTAGTTCATGTCATTCGCCAGTTTAGCTTGTGTTTAGCCGGCGGCGTGCAGAAATTACATTTATTACTAAGCCATTATTACATGCTATTTCAGAGCAAATATTCAGAGTAGCAGGGTAAACAGTATGGGAAGGCTGTCATTGTTCAAAAATGAACCAATGTGAATATAAAGGCAACTTCAGCTCAATAAAGCAGGTTAGTCAGAATTTTTTTTACTACATTTGCATTTTGTCCACACACCTAGTATGGTGTTTGAGTGCTCCAGACCTTCCCTTACCAAAGGTTTAACTTTAAAATGTGTAAAAGTTAATTGCTGGTTTTATACATCATTGACTTTTAGACATACCGTTAATATATTTTAATTGCATAACAATGCTCAGCTTACAGTCCACAACACACTACATGATCACAAGGACTTTTGAACCTTGCCCAGTAAGGAATCACCCAGTAGCAACCATTCAAAGCACTCTAGCAACTACATAGCAAAGTACTAAAATACTTAGAAAACCTGGCAACGCACAGACAGCCACACACAACATCTTAGAATGGTGGTTGCAATGGCAACAACAACAACCAACTGTCCTCCTACTGACTGCATTCCTAAACATTAAAGCACATGATGTTGAAGCACAGTAGCCAGAAGGCATTTAAACTACACCACTATATTTGAGAGTTTGGTTTGAAGGCAAAATATGATGTAAAAAGCAAGGTAAAAGTCAGCTGATCATTTTTTTTATGCAAAGCACAATACGAGGATGCAATTTCAGTCACACAAAGCAACTGAACCTGATCTATTCCATAAAATGTATGAGTTTATGTGTAAGGACATTCAATTAAATTAATTTCAATGTTTGAAATATATGAGGTATACATTTATAAGTACCATATTAGGAACTAAAAAATAAATTATATATATATTTTTTTTACGGTACTTGCATTACTCAATACACAAAATTACAATACACACACTGGCCACTTTATTAGGTACACCTGTTAACGCATATTTCTGATCAGCCAATCACTTGGCAGCAACTCAATGTATTTAGTCATGTAGACATGGTCATGACGATCTGCTACAGTTCAAACAGAGCATCAGAATGGGGAAAAAAGGTGATTTAAGTGACTTTGAACGTGACATGGTTGTTGGTGATGTCAGAGAAGAATGGCCAGTCTAGTACAAGCTGATAGAAATACAACAGTAACTTAATTAACTACTAGTTACAACTGAGGTATACAGAAGAGCATCTCTGAACGCACAACACATCGAACCTTGAGGCAGCTGGGCTACAGCAGAAGAAGACCACACCGGGTGCCACTCCTTTCAGCTAGGAACAGGAAATTGAGGCTACAATTCACACAGGCTCACCAACATTGGACAATAGAAGACTGGAAAAACGTTGCCTGGTTTGTTGAGTCTCGATTTCTGCTGCGACATTCGGATGGTAGGGAATGATGGTCAGAATTTGGCCTCAACAACATGAAAGCATGGATCCATCCTGCATTGTTTCAGAGGTTTAGGCTGGTGGTGGTGGTGTCTATCGACTTTTGGATGAGACGTTAAACCGAGGTCTTAACTCTCTGTGGTCATTAAAAATCCCATGGCACTTCTCGTAAAGAGCAGGAGTGTAACCCGGTGTCCTGGCCAAAGTCCCTCAACCGGCTTTTACAATAATTTCCTTCCAATCATCCCTATCTTCTGAATTGGCTCTATCACTGTCTCTCCACTCCACCTATAGCTTGTGTGTGGTGAGCGCACTGGCGCTGTTGTCCTGTGGCTGCCGTCGCATCATCCAAGTGGATGCTGCACACTGGTGGTGACCAGTGACCCCCCCCCCCCCCCCCCCCCCCATGATTGTAAAGCGCTTTGGGTGTATGGTCATACACAATAAATGCGCTATATAAATACACATTACATTACATGTTGTGGGGGGTATTTTCTTGGCACCCTTTGGGCCCATTAGTACTAATTGAGCATCATGTCAACGCCACACCCTACCTGAGTATTGTTGCTGATCATGTCCATCCCTTTATTACCAAAGTGCATCAGTGCTGCAGTAGAATAACGTGCCATGTCATGAAGCCTGAATCATCTTAGACTGGTTTGACATGATAATGAGTTCACTGTACTCAAATGGCCTCCTCAGTCATCAAAGCTCAATCCAATTGAGTTCTTTTGGGATGTGGTGGAATGGGAGATTCACATCATGGATGTGCAGCTGACAAAGCTGCAGTAACTCTATTTTGTCAAAAACTTTGAGGAATATTTCCAGTACCTTGTTAAATCAATACCACAAAGCATTAATGCAGTTCTGAAGGTAAAGGGGGTCCAAACCAGCACTAGTATGGTGTACCTAATAAAGTGGCCGGTGTGTGTGTGTATATATATATATATATATATATATATTTGTGTGTGTTTGTGCATATAAATTATTATATTAAAATATTAATTTTAAAATAAAATAAATTATTTATTTGGCGAAGCAGTGGCGCAGTAAGTAGTACTGTTGCCTCACAGCAAGAAGGTCGCTGGTTCGAGCCTCGACTCAGTTGGCGTTTCTGTGTGGAGTTTGCATGTTCTCTCTGTGTTTGCGTATAAACTTGCTGGATAAGTTGGTGGTGCATTCCGCTGTGGCGACCACGGATTAATAAAGGGACTAAGCCGACAAGAAAATTAATGAACGAATGAATTATTTATTTATAACATTTAAAGGCTTTTTTTCCAATAGACCTTCCTGTTCTTTGAGTATTCACCTAGTAACCATCCAAAACACCATACAGCAACCATAAACAGCCTGAGCACCAGTGTAACTGCATAATGATGCTCGAATTAGCATGGTGGTTGTGGGTATTTATTTGTTTTAATTTAAACTTGACCCAGTGTGCATTTACCTTGCAACCACATACAGCAACCAACATGAACAAAAAGAAGCTCTGAACACTTTTGTAACTGCATAGCAATTTTCAAGCAACCACCCACAACTCCTTAGCAGCACAACATTTTCTTTAAAATAAATGTACTTTAAAATATATATATATAATGATCAGAATCCAGACTGTCATTTACAGATCCTTGGAGAATCTTGTAATCGCCCAACCTCTCTTCCTTCCCTGATCTTCTCAGTTTGTTTGCGCAAGGATTTGCTCGATTTAAAAGCGGGTCTATAATCACACTCGGCACACAGTGGGAGAAAATGAATCACTCCACCAAAAATAGATGGCAGTCACGACTTTCAGCGTTAAAGCAGTCAGATCTGAGCCTAGCTTCACCTTCACCTTCAGCTAACGAACAACATTTAATCTGGTAGAACCGTCCATGCTGTCAGCTTCCTCCAGTTTAACACCGCACATGTTGTGGGAATCCAGCCTGCGACCGAAAACATACACAGGAACGGTTGAGGCAGGCTAAATATGAGAAAGCACACTCAATGTATACTAGAGATTGATTTAAATATATCTGAGAAACTGTGTGCTTTCCTGTTCACATGTGATTGTGGTGTGCTTCAACCCCTACAGCTAGCGGAGTTAAACAGACAGGCATGTTTTCTCATACCACTTGAAATGGAATGAATCAGCACACCACAGCAGCCCAACAGATCTTCCTCAGACCTAGTTTGGTATACAAGTAAAATAGATTATGGGGACTAACAATGGTCAAAAATGTTTAAGTAAACCTTGTGAAGTACATCATTTTACAATACACAGTTGAAAATGGCATAAATAACTATGTGGTAAAGGAATGTTAAATTTAAAGGGATAGTTCACCTAAAACGGAAAAAGCTGTTATAATTTAGGCCCCATTTACACTGTCAGGTCTTGATACCCAATTTCGATTTGTTGCCTACAGTATATCTGATTTTTTTTGCCTGTCAGTTTACACATTCTTTTAATTGTGACCCATATCTGAATCATGCACTTGCCATACAATTTACGATGTCGCGCATGCGTAAAGGCGGATTCTAGCATCTGCACCACACGAGCCACGATTGGAGAAGAAATTGTCTTGCTTTTAGCTCTGCGAAATATGCGAAGATCACCCAACTTTAAAATGATTTTAAGGCGGAGGCTTGCGCGTATGGTTTATATATGGTGTCCTCGACCATACAGAGGAATTTGTGGGTAAGAGAGAGATCTCAGGTCTTGTGGAAGCAAATTGTGGCGACTGACCACTTTCCTCTTTCGTGTTTTCTCTGTTGTTGTTGTTTACCGCATCTGCATCTCAACACGCTTTTCCTTCAACGTCATTAAACCGTGGAGAAGTACCACATTGTCGCAAGTGACGTACAAAACAGAATGCCTCAATAAATCTGATCTGCCTGTTTACATGACAGACGCATTGTCACACATCTGATTTATTTCCACATATGAAGAAGGCCTGAAATCGATCTCTGAATATCCGAATGCATGCATTTTTTTCGTGTTTACACTGTCATAGAACAGATCCGATCTGTCACATATGAGCAAAATATCAGAATTGAGTTACATGTGACTGGCATGTCAATGGGGCCTTATCCATTACTTGTTCCAGATCTGTTTGAGTTTCTTTCTTCCGTTCAATACAAAAGAAGACATTTTGAAGAATGTTGGAAACTTGTTACAATTGACTTCCATTCATTTTCTTGTCGGCTTAGTCTCTATATTAATTCGGGGTCGCCATAGCAGAATGAGCCGCCAACTTATTCAGCAAGTTATTACGCAGCGGATGCCCTTTCAGCTGCAACCCATCTCTGGGAAACATCCACACACACACACTCATACACTACGGACAATTTAGCCTACCCAATTCACCTGTACCACATGTCTTTGGACTGTGGGGGAAACCGGAGCACCTGGAGGAAACGCACGCGAAGGCAGGGAGAGCATGCAAACTCCACACAGAAACGCCAACTGAGCCAAGGTTCAAACCAGCGACCCAGCGACCTTCTTGCTGTGAGGCGACAGCACTGCCTACTGCGCCACTGCCTCGCCACAATTGACTTCCATAGTATTTATTTTTGCTACTATTGGATTCAGTGGTTAAAGGTTTTCAGCTTTCTTTAAAATGTCTTGGTTTGTGTTCAAGAGAAAAAAAGAAACTCTTTACATTTTGCTTGCGTTTTTCGATGACAGTTAACGCCTCGTGACTAAAAAAAGGGCACTAATGTGACCGTACATACTAATGCACAAAACAGCAGGTTAAAAATCTGCATTTTTACAAGATGTTGCTCTCGTTTTTTTCGTTCGGTTTCGTTCTGTTTTTTCGTTCGTTCAATTTTATTTATTTATTTATTTTTTGACACTGCATCAAAAACTTCTCCACCAATTAGACTGACACTTTTGTTCACGTGTCTGGAGCTGCTGAAGTTATAGTAAACACCACTTGGAGCCACTCAAGCACAAAACTACTGAGGTGATCCCAGTTTCTTTTCATTCAATGAAGAAAATCACACACAGAGGCAAGATTTGGGTCCACTGTCAAAGGTACTGAGATGTATCTGTTTCTGTTGGAACGACTGGATTTCACATATAAATTTTGCTGAGGGTTACTGTCAGAATTTTCAGGAAACCAGTCAGGCAATAAATTTACTCGGGTTTCCTTCCAATTGAAGACATTTACTTAATTCTCATGTTGTATATCAATAAACCCCGGTAAAAAAAACTGCTGCTTCTTTCTTTCTTTGCATCTCGTAATATAACTTAAAACAGTCTAATAAAGGCAGAGCAAACCATCACAAACAGAAGTAGGGGTGGAATCAGCAGATGTACAACTAAACATATCAACATCAACAACTCTACATGTATTTGAGCACTATTAATACATTGTATTAAATCAAATTATGGCTCTTACACTAAGCCAAAGTTAATGCGACTCCAGTTGACAAGCTTTCGATTGCATTTGACAATGATTTATGTTTTATATGTAATGTCAACACGCATGTGCAGACTATTCTGAAGGGTTGCAGAATTGAAACCATAGGATGTGCAAGGTGATCAGCCACTGACTCGCATATGTCTGTAAGATGGGCAAGTGTGCTAAAAAAAGTGCAAACACATAAATTAAAAGTCTGATCAATTTTAGCTTTTTAAAAAATATATATACAATAATAATAATAAAAAAATCAAGATCAGCCAATTCTTTTTCTGATCAGGCTGGTTTGGTTTTTGCAAATACCAGTATGTCAGAGCACTGCTTATTCAGTGCCAAGCTCTGCTGCATGTTTAAAGTGTGAGAAATGTGTAGGCAGGTTTAGTAACCAGACTTAGGGAATATGTATTCTACAGCTACAAGCAACATGATACACAAATATATATACTATATTTTTCAAAAGTGCACTAGCAACCGTGTTAGTGCGCCCACGTTTTATACATGAGGTACTGGTTTGAATCAAACTTTGAAGGGGCGAAAGTTGAACCAGTGGGTTACATTGGTGCCATGACCCAGATGAGAGTGAGGTTTAAGGTGGTGAGTCTAATAGAGAACTGGAATGTGTCGCAACAGTGCAATATATTCTGGGTATTTAGGGCAAGGGTGCCTGATCCCTATTGATCTCTATTGATTTAGTGTATCATATATAAACTAATCAGCAACCAATTGTACGTGGTTGCGCTACAAATCATCTTTGCAACTGTTTACTTGTAGCAGCTCGTTGATACCCTGTCAGTTACAGACAAACCTTTTCATCTATTTGAGTGTTACGAAATGCCTATTATCTGCTTCTCAGACACACCAAGACAATTTTTAAAGGTATATACACGTTAGTCCATTTCAATCAGAGTGTTTGTGAGATGTTTTTCAAAATGTATTACTATAAAACGGTCATTTTTTTCTGTTGTGATTTTTATTGATTTACATTGTGCGCTCTACGCAGATTCCCGAGCTGTACGGTACCCTGCTACTAATAGTTATGCAAATGAATCTGGCCTGAATTGGCTCACTCGTAACTGGCACATGAGGTTGAAGTCTTTAGCATCCTTATAGTTTCATGTTGTACACTATCTGACATACATACCTAAAGTCTTGTCGGCGATCCTAGTTCTAAAAAAGCTGAATTCTAGAAGCAACAAAAAATTACTTGACTTTTAGTTGATCATTTAGAAAAGTGGCAGAAGGTTGATTTTTCCAATGAATCATCTGTTGAACTGCATCCCAATCATCACAAAAACTGCACAAGACCTATTGGAACCTACATGAACCTAAGATTCTAACAGAAATCAGTAAAGTTTGGTGAAGGAAAAATCATGGTTTGGGGTTCATTCAGTATGGGGGCGTGCGAGAGAACTGCAGAGTGGATAGCAACTTCAACAGCCTGAGGTATCAAGACATTTGTGCTGCCCATTACATTACAAACCAAAGGAGAGGGCAAATTCTTCAGCAGGATAGCGCACCTTCTCAAACTTCAGCCTCCACATCAAAGTTACATCAAGGAAGGTCAAGGTGCTTCAGGTTTGGCCAGCCCAGTCACCAGACATGAACATTATAGAGCATGTCTGGGGTAAAATGAAGGAGGAGGTATTGAAGATGAATTCAAAGAATCTTGATAAACTCAGAGAGTCCTGCATAGACGCTTTCTTTGCCATTCCAGATGACTTTATTAATCAGTGATTTGAGTCATTGCAGAGATGTATGGATGCAGTCCTCCAAGCTCATGGGAGTCATACACAATATTAACTCTTTTTCCACTGCACCATGACTTTATATTCTGTAATTTACATCATTTCTGTTTAGTGACAAGACTTTTGTCTTCACAAAGTCAGACCCTACTGTCCTAATTAAATCATTAAAAATCAAGGCATGATCATTTATTTTGGCAAAATAAGCGTGATCTAGAGGCCTTTGACTTTCATATAAGCCACTTCTGATACCAAATGAGCAACTAAAAGTCAAGTTATTATTTGTTGTTCCTAAAACTTGGATAGGCGACAAGACTTTTGTCAGGTAGTGTAGATGTATTCGCACATGGAGAGGTGGGAGCAGAACCAGAGGACTTACATAAACAAACGCTTTGTGTAGCAGCCCTCCCTTAGCCCATAAACCCTTGGAAAACATTGTAAGATTAGCCATACACTTCTGGCCAACAAACAGGCATTACAGCTTAAGCTTTCTAGTAAACAACAGTCTCTGCTCACACATATGATGAATCATATTATTTTTCCGCCGTAACAAATTCTCAGATTATTTTCTCTAGCTTGTACAGCCATCTTTGCGTAGATCTGCTTGCGTGTTCATAATAAACAAATAATACACAGACTCATCGATTGGCCAATCGATATAGCACTCCTGCTCCTGTAGGCTGGTGTGAAACATGTAGCTGTTAATAGTTTCCATGTGATCGAGTTGTTCAGTTGGGGTTCATCGCAGCTCTCTTTGTTCGACCCCTTTAGGTGACGGTGGAAGAGGACAGCTTGTTGGCCCATCCGACGCGTGACAGAGCTAAAATACCCCACACTCGCCGTCTGCCCACCCGCGGGCACCTCATGGCCGTGGTAAGCAGTCCATTTGCTCTGGATGTCAACTCATTACATGTGAAAGGCTTGTTGGGAAATGGGAAAGGACTGAAATAATACATTCAAAAGAGTCCTAGAAAATACTCTCATTCTTTCATACTTCACTTTGAAGACAATTTAGGTTTCTAAGGGTTTCGTTTTTAATAGGGATGCATGACATTTATCAGTCAGAAAAATTATCGGGCAATATGAGTAAAATTTACATAATTTTAATTTCTTCTAAAAATAAATAAATAAATAAAACCCAATAACAATATTTGTTAAAGTGCACTTGCTGGAAAGATCAACAAATAGGTTTGACCCATCCAAGAATTTTCCAAATTTCCAGTGCAATTGACTGCTTTTGTCATAATCTGTAAGCAAGTCTCCATCGGCCTGAACATGTTTCTTTTCAGCGAAAAACAGTGCCATTGCTATCTTCAGCTTGGACTTGTAAATGTTTTGAATGAAAAGAGAAAGAGAATTGGTTGTGAAAAAGCAGAGGCTACGTTATGTTAAACTAAATCATTTATGACAGATCTCAAATACGCCATACATAATTTTAAGGATGCAGTTTTTTGAGACTATTACTACTTACATTTTTTCTAAGTTGATAAATGTCAATACATTTTATTTACGCATTTGACAAGTATGTGACTGAGTTTATATGTCTAATTCTAATATTAGTTTAGTAGTTATTTCTAAATAGTAGTATTAGTAATTATTAGGGGTGTAACGGTTCACAAAAATCATGGTTCAGTTCGATACGACTGTGGTGTCACGGTTCGGTGTGTTTATGATAAAGCAAAAAAAGAAAAAAGACAGAGGATTTATCTGATTTTAATTTTGTAATGTATTAAAACTAACATCATAAAAGTGTGATCTTGTTTTTTTTCTTTTACTTTAAACAGTGATAGAGCTATACTTCTGGGGTTTCTGCTTAGCAGCAAATAAAACAAATCCTTCTTTATATTCAAAACCAAAAAGCTTTCTATAAAAAATAAATATAACAGTGTACATGAGTTGATATGCTCAAATATTACCGCTAAAATAGCTTGCTGTCATAGCAGATTTTATTGTTTTTTTTCCACCACTGTCTTGGTGGAATCTGAAGAGTAGGGCTGGGTATCGTTTGGGTTTTTTTCGATACCGGTGCTAAATCGATACTTTTAAAATGATCCCTGAACCGATACCTTTTTAGCCACAAAATTATGGTGGATGACCCTAGAAAAATCTTTTATTTGACAAAATCTTTAAAAAAATTATTTTAATAGAAAAATATAATTTAAGTTTCAAGTAAACATCAATTCATATATTGTATATTTGAAATACGTTAATTTACTTCCTTTGATCATTTGTTGGTTAGCATGAATTTAAGATTTGCAATATGAAAGAACATTCGCTTACTACTAAACTGTGGGGGGCGGGAAAGGGCCACATACTTTTGGGAGCACATTTTAACTTGTATATCACAAAATACTTAAAAAAAATAATTCAAAGTCGTTTAATTTTATGCATTACTCTGCAGTCTTCATAAACAAGATAATTAAATAAGTTAAACTCAAAATAATCTTCCTTGTTAATTTACTTGACAATTTGTACTGGTGTAGGATAACATTTCTAACATTCAAGTACATGGTACATTTTTGCACCTGTAAACTTTAACAGACAGGCCTACAGTTGAAATCAATTTATTTTGCCCTCCCATTCATTTAAAATAATGTTTCTGAAAATTTTAACAGTGTTTCCTAAAAAATATTTTTTCTGGAGTCGTAATAATTCATATTTCTTATTGTTTATTTAGTGAATAAAATCAGTTTTAAATAATAATAATAAATTCTTGGGATTTTTAACGACCACAGAAAGCCATGACCTCAGTTTAACGTCTCATCCGAAAGACTGTACTCACTGAGCAGTAGAGTCCCCATCAATATACCGGGGCGTTAGAGCCCACACAGACCACAGGTTGAGCTCCCCCTGCTGGCCTCTTCCAACAGCAACCTAGCTTTTCCATGTGGTCTCCCATCCAGGAACTGATCGAGTGCAGCCTTGCTTAGCTTCAGTTGGCGACCATGTAAGAGTTGCAGAGAGCTAGCTAGTTTATTTAACATGGTCACTGCAGTATAACATTGCTACAATTTCAAGTAGCCAGTGCTCCACATTAAGACTTTTAACCGAAGACTAATTTGCAGTCCATAGTCCCTGGTCCCATTTATATCTAATAATAAGTCAGTACAAAAATCTTTAAAATATCTTCAAGTAGTGAGGACTGAGGGTCACTATAGTTTAGCCAGAGGTGCTAAAATATCAGTTTAGATTTTTATGGGTGCACAAACAGTACATTATATGAACATTGTACATTGTGTGTGTGATTAACTGTATTTATATTGGAATTGGTCTTAATTATCAGTTATTGGTGTGGGTTCAAATCTTTCATATCATGCATCTCTAATTTTTAAGCTTACCATATCACACCAGTAGGTTTGATTTCTACATTAAACCTTTCTAAAGACCCCTGTCTAAATTCTCATCAACCTTTTCAGGCTTCTACCACAAACTCAGACGGCATGCTGACGCTGGACCTCATCCAGGAGGAGGACGTCCCAGCAGAACAGGGTCAGGCCTCTGGTGAGGATACTGTGGATAAAGCCTCATCTCAGCGTTCCCCAGATTCCCAACCCTCTACCACGGACACCTCCAAGCTCTCATGCACCAACGAGATTGCAGGAAAGTCCCAAAGCCTGCCGCGGAAAAGCGAAAGCGCCTTCGACTGGTCGGAGAACCACCGGACGCCACAGCTCCGCAAAAAACCAACAACATCCGAGAAGAACCGTTGTGCCTCCATGGACGAGATCCTGACACACTGCGAGGCACGAGCTCTTCCTCACTGCTCCACGTCTGCACCCGTGCAGCCCATCAGCCAGCTCCAGGACCTCATCACACTGAAGCTGGAGAGAACTCAGGAGCTGCTGACCGAGGTGCGGGCGCAGGGCAAAGGAAAGGGCTCTCCGGCTGGGAAGAGCTCCAGTCCTGAGGGCAAGCGGAAAGAGGCCGAGCGGCTCCTAGAAGAGGCCGCATCTACATGGGGTCAGGCTCGGGACGTCTTGGAGGAAGTGAAAGAACTCCGAGCTTTATACAAGCAGCTTGACACTTCTGCCACAATCAGTCCAACACAGAACGGCAAACTGAACAGCCCTCAACAAGCCAACCACCGAAAAAGCATGATGTGAGGTCATCTTTCAATGCACTCTTCCTGCTTTAGCATTGCTGGAATCAACGAACACCATGAGCTTTACCTGTATGTACGAATTGTTCAAGGGCAAATCTAGTTTCTTCCACTCCCTTATATCAACAGAAATCCAAGGGCCGGTGGGTTTTTACGCAAACACAAACTGTTGCACTGTATCGGTTTTCACAGTGGTGTCAACGGGGGACTGTAAAAGCTTCAGGGTGAGAAACAGCAGATGGCGGTTGTCATCACCAGTCTTTCGCAATGTGAATGTTTTCATAATACACTGGAGGAGCTTAGTTTAGATCTGGCCAGGTCTGTTTTACTCCATGGGTCATTTTTGTATCTAGTAATAATAATAATAACTCCCAGCACACTTGCTCTACTGTTAACACAATCCAAGCTCATAATAAGATGCAATCAGCCAAAGGCGGATTGGCGGAAAGGCTCACAGAAAGAGCACTCGTCACATGGGCTCTTAATAGTGAACAAAGCCATTGAACATGAACACAGATGACGTCTGGTGCCAGTGTTGAAGAAACAGCTGCCATTAAAGACGAAGCTCCATGCAGTAAAGGAAAGGATGAATAATAATTAAACATTTGCACTATATGGAGAATGCTGTAAAACGAGAGTGACACTGGCAAGCTATCTTTTCAAACCTAAGAGGCAGAACAGACAATCTACTGTAGGGAAATATGGGTCGTGTAGCTCAAAGTCTTTACACCTAAGTGGTATTTCCGAAAAAAAATGTTGGTATCTTTGAAAATCAAAAGCTGCCTTAGAGTATTTTCAAAAGGGCACATGCAAACTGCATTTTAAACTCTGCAAAGTCTCTGAATGAACGCTTGTATGTTTCAATTTTCAGAAATTTGCCTACAAGTTGCCTGCACCGCGAGAGATGCTTTTAAAGCAGGATTTTATTATCGCTTGCGCTTTGCTTTGCAGGCTTTTTTTTGTCTTTGGGGGAACTATGCAAGGTTGCATGGGAGAATCTCATAAAACTTGTCAAGAGCATTTCACAGAATTTTTTTTACAAAGAACAGAATCTATATTTCCTTAGGAAGTAAATGCAGGAATTTTATTTTTTTGCATATGTATTTTTTTATTTTATGCCATTTGTTATGGACATTTAGGCCCAATCCCAATTCTACCCCTAATAGGGCTGTGCGATTTGGGGAAAATATCTAACTGCGATTTTACTACAGATTTTGTGATTGCGATTTAATTTTATAATCAAGATTCGGCTCAATAATATCTATCGTTGCTCCTTACTGCAGTGAGTGGTAGTTAAAAACAGAAAATGAAAACATATAATCTTACGCCAACATTTACTTCAAAAGTTCACACTTAGCTGATGATTGATTATAAAGCTTGTTTGTCATGCTGTCCTGGGAGAGACCCCTGAGCTCATGAGATCCTCGAACCCGGGGCTCCCATCCTGTTTGCAGGGCGAGAGGGGAGTTTGAGCTCAGGTAGATCTCCAGAACTCCCCTGCTGTAGTAGCTAATGAACAGATAGTGATTGCTCTTAAGAGATAACTACTTACTAGGAGCATTTGGATAAGTCAATTAACTTAAGTTGCATGTTTTTGGATGGTGGGAGGAAACCGGGAACCCCGGGGCAACCCACGTAAGCGTGTGGGGAGACTTGTAAACCCCGCACAGAAATGACGGCTGGCTTGGTAAGAACTAGAACCAGTGACGTTCTTGCTGTGAGGCAACAGTGCTAACCGCTGGGCCACCATGCCACCCATCTAGGGAAGGAGGAGGAGTAGGGGTGGAAGGGAGGATTCTTCATAACGAAGATGGCTGTTATATGGACATTAGGGTATTTCAATCGTCTAATTGGTAAATCATGAATTGAATAATGCAGAACCAGCTGTAAGCAATCATAAACATATGATCCTCTCGAAATTAGTTTATAAATAAACTTCACTAGATCGAGTGTGACTAGCAATACTATCAGTTGATTTTTCAGAAAGACACTCCTCATATACCTATACGCATCTGTGGTGCTTTTTTAGGTGCTGGTTGTTGTATTTCCTCATGGTGTGGCAACAGGTCTGCGACAGCTTTTACAAATTACCTGTTTTTATTGAAACCAATAAAAAATTGAAATTTGAAACCACAATATTCCATATTACTGACGTGCGTTTTTTCTTTGATATGAATTCGTCTGTTAATGCTTCTGAAGCGGCAAACACCATCCTCCCACTCGTTTTTTTTTATTGTGGGTGTTCCATTTAGTGCGTTTGCGCAATTTTGATTGGGCAGAACGAATGTGTCCTGACTCAATTGGCTAGTAAGACTGTCACACACAGATGGCAGTCACGCTTTTGTTCTGGGCAGGAGAAATTAAATACATATATATTTCATATCGCAGCATCTTGTGATTTGCTAATCGCAAAATTTCAGATTGCATTTCAACTAATCACGCAAGTTTTGTGCATTTACGTGAAGGGGTCGGGGTGTCCCAATTCTCTTTATCTTAAAGGCGTAGGGCAAAGGGGAAGGGTTAGAAATCCCTTAAAACAGAGATTTTTCAGGACCACACTATAAACCAAGGAGTACGAACATTTCCCAGAATATCTATAACGACAGCATGGCTGCACACGGACGTCAGGAGATGCACAAATTAATATTTTTGTCAATATTAAATTTTTCTACAACAAACAGGCATATGTGTTAATACATTCATAACCACGTTCATGTTTTACTGTCATGCTTTGAAAAAAACTGCTAAAATAAAAACATCTACATCTATAATCCCTAATAATAACTCCTGTATAGTAGTCCAGCAACATTGTCACTCGATGACACTCAAATACTCAGAAAAGTCTATTGGCTGGGAATGAGCTTTTTACAGTGTCTGCTATAATCTTAATGTTGTTTTCGTGTATTTACATTAATGAATATAATCACTGTGTAAACGCACAGTACAGTTACCATATTTTTGCCACATTATATCAATATAATAACATGGTATCGTTGCCTTCGGTGATTTAATAAAAAAATAAACACCAAAAACATAACACAACTGTAATAACTATAGCAGTCGCCATCATCAATGTCATATGTAGTACGAGGTCGCTATGACATATGATGACTTGTGCACTGCAGGTGTAGTGGTGTCCCATTTCTAAGGGGTAAACTTTGAAGCCCTTCCCTTCACAGTCTGTTTCAAGAGCCAAGGGGAAGGGGTACAAAAATAGAATAGGGATTGGGCCCTAATGATAATGGTCATGCAGAATTCAGTTTCTTTATGCAGTTCGGGCAGTAAAATGTGGCATGCTTTCATGAGATTCCCCCACAAAAATGAGCTTGAAATAACCCACAGGAATCAGGAGTTACTGGCAGTGTGCAGTACGCTATTGCATTCAACAACCAAAGGGTACGTCTTGCCAGTATAAAAACCACCTTGTTTTACAGTTAGTAGCTAAATAATGTGTTTGCACAAATCTATTGGTACAGGTCAACCTGTTCTGTTACGAAGACTTGATTAAAAAAACAGTGTTATATTTTTTGTACATTTTATTGTAAAGTGCTTTTTTTGTTTTTGTAGAGAAAGACTTTGAGGAGAGTTTTTGCTTTTAAAACGTTTGACTTCCCTGAAAACACAACTGGACACTTCCTCGCTTCTGGAAAGTACATTTACGCTTCCAAAGGTAATAAAGCACAAAGACGGTCATTTTGTTTAAGTACAGGTGAACGCTTTAAATGTCATTCATTACCCCTCTCATTTGAAATTCTATTGTCTCGCATTATCGCCACGCAGATGCCAAAGGTTTCCTGTACCTCGCACGCTCTTATCTGAAACACAGCGCTGCAGTTGTGGGATCTTTTCAGGTTTAATCAAATGAATTGCTTTTGTTTGGTCAGCTGCTGGTGTTATGATCTGATTTTTCTGACAGCGCCAGCGGAAGGTGAATCGAATTACCCGAGCATCTGTCAGGTATTAGATTACATAAACCCAATCTTTCCCACAGGAGAACAGAAACAAAAGCCAAACTACACCTGTACTTCGGCAGTCGTGCTCATTTACGACATGTTTACTTCATGTTGACTTTGTGATTGCTTAGAGATGACGCTTCCTTCACGCTTTTACTTTTGAGCTATTTATGTATGCCATACGATTGTTCATCCGCTCTTTTTGTCGTTTGATAAAATGTGAATGAAGAGGAAAATCTCTCTGTGTTATTGTGGTCAGACTAGTTATTTTGCATAGGGACGTTTCATTTGTGAGCTAGTGCGTCACACTGCCACTGGCGCACACAAAAAAAGGCTTATGTAACCAGAAAGGAACAAACAATTGATTGTACCATCGAGTCGGCCATTGAAAACCTGAATGTTTTCAGCATTTTTTCAATTCCGTTCTACATAAACACATGCAATCTCTCAGATGGACGCTTCATTACAAGCTGCTGGTCAACAACTCAGATACTCGTTTTCGAATCATGTTCAGATGGACGGTTGTGAAAATCTCTGTGTACATTATTTCACATTCTGTAGCTAATTGTAAATGGTGGTCGGTTTTTGAAGAGCAGAAACCTGTATGTGGCTATTTGTAAGCTCAGGACAGGAGAATCTCTGATGTACTTGAGACACAACCACTTGTGCAATTAAAGTGATCCTCATTTGACCTCCCTGAATTCCGCGTCTTCATATGTTTACTGCAAAATTAAAACAAAAATAACTTGTTTGTGTACATTCATTTTCCTTCAGCTTAGTCCCTTTATTCATCTGGGGTCGCCACAGCGTAGCGAACCGTCAACTTATTCAGCATATGTTTTACGCAGCGTATGCCCTTCCAGCTGCAGCCCAGTACTGGGAAACATCCAAATACACTCATTCTTTACAGACAATTTAGTTTATTCAATTCACTTATAGCGCATTTCTTGGGACTGTGGGGGGAAATCGGAGCACCCGGGAGAAACCCATGCGAACACAGGGAGAACATGCAAACTCCACACAAAAATACCAACTGATCCAGCCGGTACTTGAACCAGCAACCTTCTTGCTGTGAGGCAACAGTGCTAACCATTGCGCCATCGTGTTGAATTTAAACAAACCAACTAAATTTAGTAATGTTCAACTTCATTTGTTTGTTTAAATTCAGCCCAAATGAATTGTTTTCAACCATTTAACTTAAAAATTTGAGTAAATCCATGGAATAATCTTTAACTATTTTTTTCAGTGTATACAACAAAACTTTAAATGGCAATGACTGCAATGAAACATAAAAATTATATATTTATTCTTTTTAAATTTTCCAATGAAGACAATTAAAAAGGCAAAATTTACACAAATTTTTTAAGGAAAATGTTAATTTCATACTGTTTATCTCAAAATCAGGGCTATTATATAGTTAATTAAATTACATGAACTAAAATAAACATTAACTGAAATATAAAAAAAAACTTTTAAAAAACTATATTTATAATAAATTTTAATGTATTATAATATATTAAATATTTATAATATACAATAATATATTTTTATTAATTGTAGCTTATTTTTTATTCAATATTTTTTATTATTACAAAAGGTTGCCAAGGATATATGTCTAATAATTGTTTTTGTTTAATTTTATGTACTAAAACAAATAAAATAGTTAAAAAGAAACTAAAAATTTAAATAAGTGGGTTGCACGATCGCCTCACAGCAAGAAGGTCGCTGGTTTGAGCCTCGGCTGGGTCAGTTGGCATTTCTGAATGGAGTTTGCATGTTCTCCCCATGTTTGCCTGGGTTTTCTACGAGTGCTCCGGTTTCCCCCACAGTCCAAAGAAATGTGTTACAGGGGAATTGGGTAGGCTAAATTGTCTGTAGTGTATGGGTGTTTCCCAGTAATGGGTTGCAGCTGGAAGTGCATCCGCTGCGTAAAACATATGCTGGAAAAGTTGGCGATTCATTCCGCTGTGGCGACCCCAGATAAATAAAGGGACTAAACCCAAAAGAAAATGAACGATAAATGAAAATAATAAAACAATTACTAATTCTTAAAAAAAAAGGATTTTAAAAAACAAATATTTTTCCTGTAAATGAATAACCGAAATTCACCAATTCATCACTAGTAACTATATTAAATCATGATGACATGTAATAGAAATTCATTCATTGTTAATTTAATATTGCTAGATGTAAATAACCATATATTTTTGATTAGTTACCTATTTAAACATATGTATATACAGTGCTCAGCATATATAGTGTAAGTACACCACTCACAAATCTCTCTTTTAAATTCATATTTTTATAGGAAGCTATACAATTCTATATTTGTGCATATAGTCAGTGCTGAAGACAAAGCTGAAGCTTATCTTACAAAATAAAAGGTCCAAAAACTAGCACACCCAAATTTACGTTATAGAAAAATATTAAATACAAATTTAAAAAAGGGGAAAAAAATCAAGAGAAGCATTTTTTGCAATAATTTGCTTGAATTTAATTGTATTTTCTTTCAATTTCTAAAAATGTTTGGTGACTAAAATATTATTTGAATAAATATATCTGTTTAATAGTTTTAATGCACCTTTGCCAATATATTGAGTAATGGATACAAGTATTCATTTTCAAAATGGGGTGTGCTAAATTATACTGAGCACTGTAACTAAATATATACAGTAAATCTGTGCTTTACAAATTTACAGCGGAATAAAGAAGCACCAAGTATTAAAAACCTATACAGGAGCACTATACACACTACTGAAGGAGCTATATGAGCACAACAAAGCTCAGCAGGTGCTGCGTGTGCCAAACCACATGTGGCCAGTAACATAAGCAGTCTGACAGACGGGTGACAGCAGATGCCTCTGATTGGATAAGAGCCGAGTGGAGAGCATTGCCATGGTAATACCGAAACGGTTCACTAGTTAGAACTGTGTCAAGAGGTGTCAATGAATTCCTCACACCCCAGACAGAAATGAAGAGGCGTCACCAGAGTCTTCCTCATCAGCCAGTCTGCAGGATTCACCACAGGAGACTCCAGGATGACTCCAGTTAGAAGTTCACATGTTAGCTTAAAATAAAACAACTGTTATCTGAAATACCCTAAAGATCTTTTTAAATGTAAGCATGTATTTCAGGGATAGTTCACCCCAAAATATACCGTCTGTCATTTACTCACATTTTACTTGTTCCAAATCTGTTATCGAATTGTTTCTTGTTTCTGTTGAACACAAAAGAAGATATTTTGAAGAATGTTTTGAATGTAGGCACAGACTTTCATGTGTATTTCCCCACTACTATGGAAGTCAAGACTGATTGATTCAACGTATCTTCTTTTGTGCTCAAAAGAATAAAGAAACAGGAACTTGAGGGTAAGTACATTTGATTTCAAGTGATTTTTTTTATGGCAACACCTTGCAACAAAACAAATTCATGGCAACTTAGATTGTCTATTAAAGTCTGATTTTATTGTGCACAGTGTGATTCATGAAAATCCAAAAGATGATTTGTTTATATTGTGTCCATAACAATTTGAATTAAAGTTTATTTATAATATACTTTTTAAGAAACAACAAGCGTTCACCAATGTGCTGTACTGCCATGAGTTTAATAAAATCACAGCAACATAAAACACATAACAAATGTTATGAAATAGTATAAATCACAATGAAATGAATACTTAAAATATATTAAAATCCACACAAAATCAAAATTCGCAATGTTTATTTTGCTAGTGCACATTGTCAGTCTTAAGTTCATTGCTCACCGAGACCGACATAAAAATATTTGGATCAGGTTTGATTTTTAAAATTTTTTCACATCCTTGGAAAGCATTTTGAGATGTGTTTTACTGTATGTGCACTTTAGGACGAACAAAGTGTGTAATTTAAAGGCAGAACGAAAAGGAACCACTGCTGTAACTTATACTGTATGCTGGTTTCAGTGCCTGGCGCACACCTTTGCGTGTGTGTGTCCATACCATTGACTGTAAAAGATATAGACGTAGTCTCCGTGATGCCACCCATAGGTTTCTGATGAGCGCAAATGAAACTACAAGTGAGCCAATCGTCATCATTTTGTTCGAGCGCCATCGCACCGACCGCAGGAAACCAAACATGGGCAAAGAGGCGGAGCATGAGCAGAGCATTTTGCTTAGATCTAGCTGACTTAATATAACTCTATAGAAATGAAATGGATGAGCTATTTTAAAAATCACCCCCTCATAGTTGCCATGAAGGGTAATATTAGCAACAGTTAAAGTCAGATTTATTAGCCCCTTTTGATTTTTTTTTCTTTTTGAATATTTCCAGTTATTATCAGTTATTAGAAATGAGTTATTAAAACTATTATGTTTAGAAATGTGTTGAATAAATCTCCACTCAATTAAACTGAAACTGGAGAAAAATAAACAGGGGAGCTATTAATTCGAGGGGGCTAATAATTCTGACTTCAACTGTATACACACCAAAACCATATTTTGTACCAGGCTGTAAACATGTTTTTATCAGCTGTAAAAATGGGCAATTTAGCATAGCAGTCAGCGAACATCTGCAGTTCCTGGGGCCAGCCCCCAAAAGCGAGTCGATGAATTGAAGTTTCCATACCTGCTTATGTTAAGCCAGTCTCTGTTCAGGATTTGTTTATGGAAATGTATGTTTTGTGGCTGCATTTTTACAAAGTATCAAACTGCCACTGATTTCCTGAAATAAACTTTGAATTTCAGGATTATCCCGCACAGATCTTTGAAAAGGAGCTGAACTCTTTGTCCTCTTCATTCAATGGAATGGATAAAAAAAATTGTTTAATTTCCTCTTCTTTTTTTTTTTTTTAAAAGGGAAATTTTGCTCGAATTAACTCTAATCTTTAAAATATTGTTTTCTGAAATGGCAGTCCTTCTCTTATGATGCTCTTCAATGTTTGAGGTGACGCAGTGGCGCAGTGGGTAACACATTCGCCTCACAGCAAGCTGGGTCACAGCTGGGTCGCTGGTTCGATCCTCGGCTCAGTTGGCGTTTCTGTGTGGAGTGTGCATGTTCTCCCTGCGTTCGCGTGGGTTTCCTCCGGGTGCTCCGGTTTCCCCCACAGTCCAAAGACATGTAGTACAGGTGAATTGGGTAGGCTAAACTGTCCGTAGTGTATGAGTGTGTGTTTGTGAGTGTGTGTGTGTGTGTATGCTTCCCAGAGATGGGTTGTAAAAACTTGTTGATTAAGTTGGTGGTTCATTCCACTGTGGCAGCCCGATTAATAAAGGGACTAAGCTGACAAAAAAATGAATGAATGAACTCAATGTTTCACAGCTAGACGTACGTCATCATACTGGATCATACATCCCTTTAGCAATGGACTTTAAAACTGACTGCGTCAAACATCAGCACATGATCTCAAGCAGAGCTGATGTGAGTTTCACTTCAGCAAAGATGTGTTCCTGTTTATAGTTTGTGAAAGCATTTACTGCTGTTATCCAGCCTAAATAGTCTTTAAGACAATTACTATGAAGAATGACTCAAAAACCAGCTTAGACCAGCTGGGAAACAGCTATGATGTTTAAAAAAACACAGCAACCATCTTAAATGGGTCAGACGTGAATGAAGATTGAAATGAATTTGATGATATCAGTTTTTAAATATTAATTTAAAGAGTTCGGATGCAAAAACCTCTAAGTGCCGTCTGAAATTTCCATAAAAAAATGAATTTTCCTTTCAGCCTCCTTTGTTTATGTCGATATATTTTATTTTAAAGACCAGGAAAAGAACTTATTCTTTGCCATAAAAGTGATATTACTGAACATACAAACAGAAGCCTGACTAAAATGCTCATTTTAGATGACAATTTCACATGGTATTTAGTGGTTTCATAGCATTAATAACTACTTGGTTGCTGGATACAGTTAGCTTTTAACAATAAAACAAACAAAAGGGTTAAATTAGATTTGAAATGACAATCTCTAAACCATCCCCATCATTCTTCCTCTTTAAGATGGGATGGTTGGCCAAATCAAAGGTAACCGTGAGACATCAGAGATTAATTTTACACCTTGTAAAAAGGGGCATGATAGGTCCTCTTTAAAACTATATTGCTTAGTGAAAAATGACAATAAATAATAGGCAATGATATTGAGCATGTAACAGCAACGGCAGCTATTGGAGTCTTATTGGCTAAAGACTTCTGTTCACATTAACTTCCATAGATTATTTTTGTCATAACAAACAGCTTGTAATGTTGCTTGATGTTGCAATCTTGCATTTTGTTATTGTTATTTTCATGTATAGCCATAAACAGACAGCAAGTAGTTCGACCGTTTAATGCCGTTTGTTATTCCTATTGATTTTCCTACATAAGCACTTCCGCATTGCAGAATAAGGTGAATAATAATGTACTCATTTACAGAACTTCACCACCAAAAACGGCACAAGAAGGGTTTCCATGGTGACTTGCATGGGAAGGGATGCGTTGGTGATAGCAAGCAATAATTAATCTCAAGGGTCCAGCAGGGGTGAACCCCACAGCTGTTGAGCCTGTCCATATGCTCACATAATACACTACACTGAGGGGGAATGATGGGGGGACAGCAACACACACTTAAAGAGACATTACCCCTTCAAAAAGGAAAAATCACTGTTAATTTAGATCAGGTAGGTGTCTTTTTTTCTTGAGCAGAACATTAAAAAAACGTTTTTAGCGTAAATGGTGATACAAAAATGTGTCAAAAGAGTCACTTTGCGAGTCAAAAAAGCATCTACAGGCAAAACTAAATTATTACAAGTGGCTCCTGATGATACACTGAGGTCTTATAAAGTGAAATAATCAATTATAAACATTATTTACAAAGTTATTAGCTTTAATTTACCTCCTTAGCAAGAATATTAACAGTAAATTTACCAAATTATTCACATTAGAGCATTTGTTGCATTTATATTAATGTATGAAAAATACATTTCTGAAAATCTGGAAAGATCCATTCTAGATACATTGACTAACCAATGGCCACTGGACGACAAAACACAGTGTTAATATAAAAATTGGTGCTATTTACTATATTATTGGTGCTATTTGCTATATAATTAGTGGTATTTGCAATATAATTGGTGCTATTTTCTATTTATAACCATGAATTTAACTTAAATTGTTTTAAATAAAAACCGAGAATAGCAAACAACTGATAAATTAGAGATAACTGTAACTAAACAAACACTTTGTCCCCCTTTGTTAACCATATAAGGAATGAACTCACCGGAGCGTTCTGATTTGCTGATGCAAACTGAGAGGGCGGAGTCACAAGGGACCTGATGTCCACACTAGGACACATGTCATATGCTTCATGTATTTTTCATCCCTCTGTCTTTGCATATCTAATGTAAAATGGGGAATAATATGTATGAGCATCAGGAATCATGCACTTTTGAAAAATGCTGCATACAGTTGAAGTCAGAATTATTAGCCTCCCTAAATTATTAGCTTCCCTGTTTATTTTCCCCCAATTTCTGTTTAACGGAGAGAAGATTTTATTTCAACACATTTCTAAACATAATAGTTTTAATAACTGATTTCTTTTATCTTTGCCATGATGACAGTAAATAATATTTGACTAGATATTTCTTAAGACACTTCTATACAGCTTAAAGTGACATTTGAAGGCTTAACTAGGTTAATTAGGTTAAGTAGGCAAGTTAGGGCAAGTTATTGTATAACAATGTTTTTTTTCCGTAGACTATTGAAAAAAAATTTCCGCCTAAGTGCTAATAATATTGACCCTAGAATGGTTATTAAAAAATTAAAAACTGCTTTTATTCTAGACGAAATAAAACAAATAAGACCTTCTCCAGAAGAAAAAATATTATCAGATATACTGTAAAAATGTCTTTGCTCTGTTAAACATTTTTTGGGAAATAATTAAATAAGAAAAATGGGGCTAAAAATTCTGACTTCAAGTGTATATTGCTTACCTCACAGCACTACAAATGACACTTATTATGTTAAGAACTGAGAAGATTTTAACATCTAAGTTTAGCGTGTGCATGATGATGATGATGCATCAGTCAACGTTTTGTAACTGGACATAAACAGATACATTTGCTGACAGAAACATTCGTTTCTTAAGGACAAAATTTGAGTTGTTAAAGAAGCGGAAAGATGCACCCCCTCACTTCCTCTTTTTGCAAAAATGTATAAATAAACTATATGAATTTCGTAATACTATTTATGCACTTTTAACAAAGTCATTAATGGAAAGTGCTAAATCAGCTGTTAAATTAAATCTTCTTTCAATGATAACTTAATTTAATATCCAAGCACCCAAAACCCAAGAGATTGGTTTGAAAATAAATGTATTCTCTGATTTAAATGCAGGAAAAAGAATATTTACATATTTACTATTCCACATTTAAACTGAAGATGGCAAAATGTGAAAAACAACACTACAAATGAAAATATAAGGATTTTACTCAATTAGCATGAATGTTTTATTGAAAGAAAAGATGTCTGAAATGTAAATCCAATTTATGGATTAATCCTTAGGTTGGAAAAATGGTAAGATCATGCTATTAATTTAAAAACAGAACTGATTTCATAGAAATACTTGTTTTGACTAACAAAATGAAGAGACAAAAGAGATTAGTAACAAAATATTAAGAATATATATATATATTCTTGTACTTGTACTGTATATTTGTACTGTCTCCAGTTAAGAGAAAGTGAAATAAAGGTGGGAGTTATCTTACCCCATAATAAAAGTCAGGAAGACTGATGGTGTGTGAGAAGGCTGGGTCAGCATTCAATATCTGACTGCAGAATCTGACAGAATAACACCAGCACAACTTCTGGGACCTGCAATGCCATCTTGACCAACACGTAATGCCACAGCAGTAATATTCAAGCAGTTTAAATATTTGCAAGTTATGCTACTTCGGAAAAAAGAACAACCGTCCTGTTGAGTGTGGGTGTTGGTAAAGCTACTGGAAAAAGTATCTAAATTAACAATATAAGACAGCTATGATGAGTTAACGTTAAGGCGATTTATTGCTTCCAATCTGTCAGTTTTTACAAATTCCAACATCCATAACATAAAAATGTAAATAACGATTAGCCTGTTTGCACCCTGAAGGCCTTATTCATCAATACCACAGATCAGCAATGCTCTACTTCCGTAGATACTTATCGTTTTGATTCTCCTGAGAAGTCTGTCCGCAGGTATCTGTATCCCAGGAAGTCTCTGTATCCCTGCGTGTGTATGCTATGCAGCAGGTCTTTTTCAGGAAATTTTAAATTCCGTGTTACTTCCGTTGCTATTTTCTGTTCTGAACGAGATGGTTCAAATCAAATTCGAATCTCAGACGTTCGACAAAAGCATGTGGGTTTATAGGCTAGTAAAATGTAGAAAAAAAAAACTAAAAGTATGTCTTAGTCGATTAATTAGGCTATATAATCAGTTTTACTACAGGTAGCGTTATAAGGTTTAAAATCATGGAATGTAACAAAATCAAGGTTGTGGCTGCACGACTTAATAATTTCGTAATAGTGATGAATTGCGAGCAGGCATTGTTTTGAACAACAAATAGCCCAACGTTATCGACTCTATTAATGTAATTTCCTCAAGAAAACTGTATAAGACTTTGTCAACAAAACAGGCTAAAGTCGTTATAAAAATGTACAAAGCTATTTGTAAGAGTGGTTATATCCCTATCGCCATATTCCGCATCAGCACTTCAACTTCAAGTTTGTTGACAGAAACAGGCAGTAAAACTATATATGATATCATTATATTATTTTAAAATCTTAAAATTAGTTTTAAATGGTAAAACATTTGAGGATTCTGAGGGAAAAAACTGTACAAAGTTGTGTATGTTAAGCAAGACTGATAGACGTTTAGCGCCATCTTGTGGAAAGATTCATCCTTGATTTTGTGCACTAAAACAGTCAAGTTGTGAGATGACCAGCTAAAACTAGTTTGGTTTTAGCTGGTCATCTCTCAGCCTGACCAGCTAAGAACAACCTGGAAATGGCTAAAACCCCTCTAAAGCCTGGCTGGTCGACCAGCTAAAACCAGTAAAGCTGCTTTTTTTCAGCAGGGCGTGCACCAGACAGACTGTTATGCTTTAAGGCTGTTATGTTTTTGAAAGCTTACAAATTTATCTCATTATTATTTTTATTTTGTATTAGAACATTGAGCAACTATATGTCTACCATTATCCTGTCCTGGGGCAAACAAACTTGGAACAAAAAGGAATCACTGTATGAAACCTGTTCAGTCAGCAAGGCTAGTCTGCATTCTTTGAGGCATTAAATGAACTCCATCACGACCCGAATTCGTTTTTGGCAAGTATAAGAGGTGACTTCAAGATATTTGTCAGAACTTGCCCCATAATAATGTCTTGGATGCTGTTGGTTAGCAGGTTTACCTTTAACTGCTGACAGCTATAAATCTCAAAAAAGCAAACACAAGGGATAGCAACCAGATTATTTCAATAGACTTTGAATAATATATAGCTACAATACAGCTGTATTTTAAATATAATACAGACCAAGAGATTGAAATATATGATCAGAAAAAAATATAATAAAAGTAGTGAGATCATGAAAAACAATCCTTACAAATAAATACATTTGCTAAAAATCCATCTGCCTTCTCACCTTCCCATAATCAATTGTTTTCATTTGAACCACGTAGTAATGCCAAAGACATCACTTTCAGTCCATTAAATGTGTGAAAGCACATTTCAATCAAGTGAAACATGTCATGATCAAGCTACAGATAATGTCTAGCACATGTTTGGATTTGTCAGTGTGTTAACTTCAGTTTCAATATCGAGACTCTAAAACAGCAGAAAGTATTAAAACTTTTACACACCGATAAATAATTTTTAAGCATGTTTCTAATATCTGGAAAAAAAAAAAACTTCAGAGAGAAATAAAAACTAAGCCAAAACTAAAACTTGGGGTTAAAATCTTGCGCAACTAAAAATGACCAGACTTGCAATACTTGAGATGTTGCTCAGAACCTTTCCGGTAACTGTTCAATCCCTCCCCATGCAGTCTCCTCTCCCACCCTTTCACATCATCAGCTCATGCATATAAATATAGTAAGAGACAAAAAGCAGGATCTGCGCTCAGATCTCCGTCTCTCCACCAGCATGTTCACACGACTGCTCTCTCTCTGGGTGACTGGGGCTTTGCTGATGCCCCTGATCTGGGGTAAGTACGAAACCACCCCCCTTTAACCTGTCAACGAACTGGAGGATTTACACTGCCTGTACAAGTCTTCTACACAGCAAAATATGTCTTTGATAAGGATTTCCCTTCGTTATGTTGAAGCTTTATTTGTTTTTCATTCTGAATGGATTTGCTTTAAGCCTGTGCACTTGGGTTTATTTAGTAAAAAAAAAAAAAGAAAAGAAAGTAGGCAAGTGAAAAATGTCAGAATGTTTTCATGCAGTTTCTCTTGGTAGTGTGAGGAAGAAAAATTGTGATTTTGTGATACTGGTTATGGTTATGAAGGGTTGTAAAAATTGTGATACTGTCTGACGATAACATTTAAGGAACTAAAATCGTTCCGCTTACGTCAAGACTAAATAGGCATGAAATGAAAATCTATTTTAATTCCAGACTCAAAAGTGATGACTTTTTGCATTGTTGCAGATAATTCTTGGCATAAATGTCGTTATTTTTACCCTTATATACATAAAAGAATCCTGGGAAAAAAGCATCACGGGGTTTTCCCCAAAAGAATCTTAAGTAGCTCAACATTTTTTACCATGTTCAAAGGTTTCTTGAGCAACAAATCGGCATATGATTTCTAAGAGATCATGTGACTCTGGAGTAATGATGCTGATAAATCAGCTTTTCTGTCACAATAATAAATTATACCTCAGGCCCTAATCTAGGGGATGTTCAGGTGGTTTGAAAGACCCACACCTCAATGGCAAAGGTCAAGAATTTGTCCCATACATAAGCATATTTTTCCTATTTAGACTGCTACACTTTCTTACTAAGATTTTTTTGTCTTGTTTCTAGTCCAAATATCTAAATGTTTTTAATTCAAGAAGCATTTTCTAGACAAGCAAAACATATTGTCTTGTTTTAAGAAATAATATGCCATAAAGAATTGTGAAAATAACCATCAAAGAAGGCTTTAAGACCAAGCAGAATCCTCTTTTGGCTGTTGCTTCAGCGTGACTAAGAAAAGTTGGATGTGCTGGCCAGTTTGTGTTTGCCTAGTAAATGTCAATAGGCTAGATTTTAATTTAAAACTTGAACAGCATCCCTTTATTCTTGTAATATAATCAATTTGTATTTGAAAATTAAGTATTATTCTCATGCTTCTTTTTCTTCTAAATCTTTAGAAAATGTTTTTGTTTGATGACCATCCTACAAGTTAATCCAGCATTAAAGTTTTTAAACCACATGATTGAACAGAAAATGAGGCTAACAACTGCAAAAGTCTATATTTTAAGAAAAACAAACCATCCCTTTCACCAGACTGGCTACGGGCCTGTACTTTCAAATACACGAAGACAGAAATCAGTCACTTTAAATTTGAATAATATTTCAGAATGTTACAACATTGGTTAAACAATTTCCACCTTAAAGAGAATTTAAAGCCTCTTGGTAACACTTTATATTAACTGCACACAATAAATCCTTTATCAAGCATTAACAAATATTTAATTCATAATTTGTTAAGCATTAGCTCTACATTAGTAAGCGGTTTATAACTACAGCTACAAAGTTGTATTCCTAACATGTATTTTAATATACATTAAGTTTTCACTACTAAATCATTGCATTGTTTACAAACCATTTGTATTTAAGAGTAGTAACTAAGATACAACTGGTTGTAAATAATGTGATAATTTAGTAGTGATACAGTATACAAGTATGGAAACACCGAGCCAAAAATACAGCATTTGTAGCTGTAGATACTAATGTTTATTAAAGTGGAGTTATATCTTAATAAATAATGAATGACCTATTTGCTAATGCTAAGTAAATGGTTTATAGTGTGCAGTAATTATTAATAGCATTGTATAAATAAATAAATATAAAACATGATGATTCCTTTTATAAGTAAAGGTTTAGGTATCTAAGTGTTAATGCCTGTCTAAGGGGTAACAAAAATAATCCAGTATTGGTCCTTATCTGTGGTGGTGGGCATGACTGGCATTGTTCACATAGATGGCATTTGCTGGGAAATTCCACTGCAATATTGCAAACACTATCTTCATCCCCAAGAATCACGCAAGAATTTGAGAACGCTTGAACCCTGTTCTTGGCACAGCCAAAATAGAAGTGCAGCCAATATGCCAACAGCACTCAGATGCTGGCCAAGCAAAACAAATATGACGTTTAAAGGTGCAGCAACCTTACACATGACAACTATAGCATTTAATACTCAACCTCATGTTGTTCTAAAACTATTTGACTTTAATAGTTTGTGATTCTGTTTATTTACAAGTTTGAAGTGCATTTTGGTACCTTGATTAATGGGATGAAAATTCTGTCATTATTCACTACTTTATTTAGCTGTTGGAGTTACTTTCTTCTGTTAAACACAAAAGAAGATATTTTGAAAAATGCTGAAAAACCTGCAAATGACTTCCATGGTAACACTTTACAATAAGGTTTATTAGTTAATGCATTTACTAACATGAACTAATCATGAACAACACTTGTACAGCATTTATTAATCATATTTGAACATTTACTAATGCATTATTAACATTCAAGTCCATGCTTGTTAACATAAATTAATGCACTATGGGTTAACATGAACTAACAATGAACAACTGTATTTTCATTAACTAACATTTATTAACATGAATAAATACTGTAATAAATGTATTGTTCAATGTTTGTTCATGTTAGTAAATGCATTACTTAACATTACCTAATAAACCTTATTGTAAAGTGTGACCACTTCCATATTATTGTTTTTTTCCTTTTATGGATGTGCCTATAGGTTACAGGTTTTTGACATTATTCAGAATAACTTATTTTGAATTCAACAGAAAAAAATAAACTCATAAAGGGTTGGAACCACTTAAAGTCTCTGTGAACTGGAAGCTGTGATCGTTATTCTTTTTGAAATATGATGCAGTTCCCAGAAAAACTAAATTTTAAATGAGCAAACAGTGGATGTGGCTTGTTTTTAATATTGTGGTGGGCTGATTGGACGTAGTAAAGTGGGCATTTCATTCAGAAAGATCGGGAAAAGGGTTTTGGAAGAGTTAATACAACCTTACAGACACCTCCTGCTCAACATATATTGTTTGTTGTCAAAACTGAAACGGCCATCATCTCAAAATCAAGTAATGTGATAAATTTACTGAAAACAAACAGGAAGTGCATTTTCAGATCTCAATTTAAGATTAGAAGGGCATTTTTTTTCTTAATAACATGGACAGAAGAATTGTTCAAAACAAAACTAGCAAAGTGAGCTAACAAAATCATATGATTAGTTTGGATTTCATGGGGACTTTATGGGCGAGTACACTTTTTGGCGAACTACCTATTTAAACAGCAAAAAAATATGAATAACATGTTATTCCCCACTGTCACATAACATACAATGGAGATCAAAAATAACACTTCAATTTTCTACATTTTGTGGTTACAGTTCTCGAAACGGGAGTAAAAGAGCAGTTTTTAAGTTATATAAGTTGTTTAAAAGAGTTATAAATCTTTTTCTGAAACAGACTTATCTGAAAAAGAACACTGATTAAAAGTAGACTGCTAAAACTTTTTAGACTGCTAAAACGTTTTAAAGCTTAAACTGCTTATCGATGTTAATCTGGCACCTGATGGTAAATTTCTTACAGTTTTTCTCAGTCGCTTTGGTGCATTTCTCACAACACTAGTGCATTTTTGCACAACAGTTAATGCATTTCTCAAAACAATTAGTACAAACTGCAACACCTAGCTGATAACCTGCAAAAGCGAATCACATGCTCAAAATGGATAGTTCTTTCCTCAAAAGCAAGTATTCATGTAAATTTGTTTTATAAAATTTGCTTGACAGATTTTGACAACTAGTTCAACATGTTTGTATGTAATGACTCAAGTAATGAAATAAGGACTATTAGTTTTATTTGGAATGACTATTCAGCATTCACAAGTTTAGTTATTTTGACTGACATGACATAAGCGAATCATAATGTTATAAATAGCAGAGTTGTATGAAAGCAATTGATGCATGTCCGAAAGCATTTGCAATTTGTTGGAAAGAATGAGAAACTGCTACTAGGATGTGCACAAATGACTAATTGTTTTGAGAAATGCATTAACTGTTGTGCAAATGTAAATAGTGTTGTGAGAAATGCACCAAAGCGACTAAGAAAAACTGTAATTGCGTCAAACCATATTTAACCATATTTAACCAAACTTTCCAGTTTTTACTGACTTAGCAACTTGTGTAATTGTCTAAAGAGTTAAAAACTCTTGAAAAAATTTCTAGAATATTGCATCTTTATAACGACACAAACTCAAGTCCACCAAACAGATTAAAGACCAAACCTCATCAACAGAATAATAAGATTCATAAGACTAGACTATTCCTGCTGAGGTAAATTGTTCAAAAATCTCTTTAGTGATTAGAGCGAGCAAGTTATATTTATTTGGGTCTAATGTTTACACACATGACGAGAAGTGGTGTAAAGTAACAAATTACAAATACTTAAACTACTGCAATTGAGTAGTTTTTTTCAGGAATTGTAATGTACTAAGCAGTTATAAAAATGTGTACTTTTACTTGCTTTTAAGTACATTTTTAGTGCTGTATCGGTACTTTTACTCTATTACTTTCCTTCAACCTGCATTCACTACTTTATTATTTCTTGTCTATGGGGATTAGAAAAACTCTGATTTGTCCAATCAGATCGCACATAGACAGTAAATTGCATCATAATGAACTACCTCAAGACATGGGCGATTTATAATCGCAGAAAACTGTTTAGAAGGATTAAAAGTGTCCGAAAGATGTTCAAAAATTTTATACGCATTGACCCAGACACCATTTAGATGCATGTCACTGTTGAGAAGATGTCGGAGATTTACTCTATGATGACCGAAATGACCTTAAACAACCAGCAGGCACAAGACGTCAACATGATGTTAGACTGAAGTTGTACCTCATTGTCATGGGGACGTTGCGTTTTGTTTGGAAATAAAAATCAGTTTGACGTCAGAACTCAACATTGGACCAACATCAATGTCTAACCTAAAGTCAACCAAATATCAACGTCTAATGATGTTACAGCTTGACGTCATGTGGACATTACCAATATGACATCTATCAGATGTTAGATTTTGCTTGCCATACCTAACAAATAAATGTCAGTATTTGACATGAATATGATTTAAGATGTTGGCTCGACGTTGAATTTTGGTTACTTTCCAACACAACCTAAAATAAAACCAAATTTCAACGTCATTTGATGTTATTGGTAATCAAAATATTGTTGTCCTTAGACACTGGCTAGACATTGAATTTTGGTCACCTGACGTCACGACCTAAATCTAACTTAATAATAATGTCTTATGATGTTGTGTGCCTGCTGGGTAACAACCAAATGCACTACAGAATGTTACGTTTACACACATCCACAAATTACATGTAAATACATCAGCTTTTTATAGTGTAATACTCAACTCATACCACTATTGAGTACTTTTGAAAGGTCTACATTTTACTCATACTTTGACTATTATTTACAAAAGATACTTTTACTCTACCTGCACTACATTTTTAAGCAAGCAATGATACTTTTACTTAAGCATGATTTTTCAGAACTTGATGATAAAATGATGATAAACATTATTTTTAGACTGAATCTAAAAAGATCAGTGAAAGGTGGAGGTGAATTGTCCTGGTTTGGAGGTATTTTCTGCAGCAGGATTTGGGCCTCTTATTCAGGTGTATTGCAGAGTGAATACAGATGATTTCAAAAAACACAACATGTGGTTCCTTCCCTGCATTCATCAGACAATCAGCAAACAATATTCATGTAGGATAATAGCTTTGTTTCCATCCAAAGATCTGAATTAAACAAAAAACTGGACTACTGCATAAAACATTTGTTAATTCCATCCAGTGAGTCAGAGAACAGAATCATCACTTCTTGATAAACTGGTGTCAAATGGCATCTTTTTTTTTTCTTTTATAACAAATTAATTTCGCCTTGATGAAATGCAATAAACCGTGGAGAACTTTTGGAGGTGCAAGTCCACTCAAGAAATTTGTGGGAAACATTATAATAATACTGAACCACTTTGATTACAAACTTTGGCAAATGGATTAGAATGACCAAAACAACATTTTAGTCTAGTTTGTCCATCAATGCTATCCTAATACACCCATTTTGTCATCGCATGACCTGTTAAACAAAATCACATGACTTTTTTTGGTGCGCATTCTGGAATTTAATCAGTAAATGTTTTCCCATTGTAGCGTATACATTTTTTACTTATCAGTTAAAACTTATCAGAAAAAGAAGATCCTTAAAGCTGAAAACATTGTATTGGAATAATTGTCTGGAATTCCATGTGTTTTCAATATAAAAGTCAGGAGAGGATGTTCAATGTCAAAAATATTAGTAATTTAATGGATACAAGTAAACAATTCGATTCACTCATCCAAAGTTTAATCAGTTAAACAATGCTATCCAAGGCTCAAATCAGGTAGTCTGAATGCCTGAAATTTAAAACCCAATTTATATACACATAAAAACAGAGAGTTTGAAGCGAACAGTCTCTTCCTGTAAGCTCCTCTGCACTTCTGATATTATTACCAGATAAGACATGCTCTGGAACATCCTGTCTTCACACCTTTAAGCACATCTCATTGTACAGGAAAGCCAAGTGAGAAATTAAAGTTAATTTTTAAATTACTGTCGCTGTAACTTTTCAAGCAGCTGCATCTACTTCTGCAAAAATGCTGATTACTATTCAAGCATGTCACACTCAGAGGAGAAGATTTGGTTAATATATCACTAAGCAATAAATATAATTTAATAAATGTAAAAGAGGCATGAAGGCAATAAAAAAAAAAAATTCTTGAGATACTGAAATGGCAGCCCAGAGTCCTGACCTAAACCTGATTGAAAATCCTTGGTGACAGATGCCTAAGAAACTCACTACTGTCTGCAGTGGACTGATGACTGATGTCATTCCAAGCAAGAGTCTCATCACTTCCAATTCATTTCTATATGCTGTAACCTTCTAGAAATCTTAGCTGCAATCTATCTCCATACAACAATCATTTATGTTGTCTATTATTTAATGATTTCCCCCCAACAAGACTTTATTGATGATTTTGTAAAACACTGATTTATATACACTCAACGGTCACTTTACAAGATACACCTGTCCAACTGCCCGTCAATGCAAATTTCTAATCAGCCAATTACATGGCAGCAACTCAATGCATTTAGGCATGTAGACGTGGTCAAGACCATCTGCTGCATTTCAAACAGAGCATCAGAATGGGGAAGAAAGGTGATTTAAGTGAATTTGAATGTGGCATGGTTGTTGGTGCCAGACGGGCTGATCTGAGTATTTCAGAAACTGCTGATCTACTGGAATTTTCACACACAGTTATCTCTATGGTTTACAGAGAATGGTCTGAAAAAGAAAAAAATTAGTGAGCAGCAGTTCTGCAGGTGCAAATGCCTTGTTGATGCCAGAGGTCAGAGGAAAATGGCTAGACTGGTTGGAGCTGATAGAAAGGCAACAGTGATTAAATAACCACTCGTTACAACCAAGGTATTCAGAAGAGCATCTCTGAACACACAGCACGTTGAACCTTGAGGCAGATGGGCAACAGCAACAGAAGACCACATCGGGTGCCACTCCTGTCAACTAAGAACGGGAAACTGAGGCTACAATTTGCACAGGCTCACCAAGATTGTAGATACTGTAGAAGATGTTGCCTGGTCTGATGAGTCTCGATTTCTGCTGCAACATTCGGATGGTAGGGTCAGAATTTGGCATCAACAACATGAAAGCATGGATCCATCCTGCCTTCTATCAATGGTTCAGGCTAGTAATGTTATGGGGAATATTTTCTTGGCACACTTTGGGCCCATTAGTACCAAATGAGCATAGTGTCAACGTAGCCTACCTGAGTATTGCTGCTGAGCATGTCCATCCCTTTATGACCACAGTGTACCTATCTTCTAACGCGCCATGTCTTAAAAGTGCATATTATCTCAGACTGGTTTCTTGAACATGACAATGAGTTCACTGTTCAAAAAACGGCCTTCACAGTCACTAGATCTCAATCCAACAGAGCACCTTTAGGATGCAGTGGAAAGAGAGATTTATCATGGATGTGCAGCCAACAAATCTGCAGCAACAGTGTGATGCTATTATGTCAATATGCATCAAAATCTCTGAGGAATTTTCCAGTACCTTGTTAAATCTATGCCACAGATGATTAAGGCATTTCTAAAGGCAAAAGGGGGTCCAACCTGGTACTAGTAAGGTGTACCATTTAAATTGGCCAGTGAGTACTTAAATACTTTAAAAATACCTAAAATCCTTAAAGATTTTAAGAAAGTACTTGTATAAATATTTGATAAACTGTCATTGATAAACTGTATTATTTACAGTGCTTGGGAGAAGTTTAATCAATTGATAAAAAAAAAAAAAATGATGAATGGCTCAGTGAAAATAATATGAGTTTGGAGCAACGTGAGGATGAGTCAGTTATGACAGACAGATTAAATAAATAGTTTTGCAATGCCTGTTCTTGCAGTATATTACAGTGCCCGTTATTTAACCAAGAAAACATGAAGAAACATATCCATGCTGGCTTCATCTTACATTCAACAAACTATAGCCCAAGGTAGCAAGTCTCAATAACAGAAGAAAGTAAAAGGGAGGGAGATAAGGATGAGTGCTTAATCTTCTTTAAGGTAAGAACACATCTATATCGTGTTTCTGCCTGTTGTAAAATGCAATCAAGAGTCCTCCAAAATGACAGTTTGCAAGGCCAGTTTCATTTGTTACTGGTGGGATAGATGGTATTAAGATGTCTTATCTGGGACCCTGTGAAGATCCCACTACAACAAAACCCATTCAAGTGAGGTAGTATTTGTCCTTCCAGGAATAATGGACTTTGTGTAGCAAAGTGTTGTCAAAGCTTGAAATGTAACAGGAAATAAAAACACACTTTTTGATTGATTTACTGTAGTGTGTGGTTAAGGATGATAGAGTTGGAAACAGTCGGCTTGCAATGACATGCTCAAGAGATGCTTTTATAAGGTAAAATGGAAAAGTACAAAATGAATGAAAGACACATTTTTTACTTATCAGTTAAAACTTATCAGAAAAAGAAGATCCTTAAAGCTGAAAACATTGTATTGGAATTATTGTCTGGAATTCCATGTGTTTTCAATATAAAAGTCAGGAGAGGATGTTCAATGTCAAAATTATTAGTAATTTAATGGATACAAGTGAACAATTCGATTCACTCATCCAAAGTTCAATCAGTTAAACAATGCTATCCATGGCTCAAATCAGGTAGTCTGAATGCCTGAAATTTAAAACCCAATTTATATACATATAAAAACATAGAGTTTGAAGCGAAGGGTCTCTTCCTGTAAGCTCCTCTGCACTTCTGATATTATTACCATATAAGACATGCTCTGGAACATCCTGTCTTCACACCTTTAAGCACATCTCATTTTACAGGAAAGCCAAGTGAGAAATTAAAGTTAATTTTTAAATTACTGTCGCTGTAACTTTTCAAGCAGCTGCATCTACTTCTGCAAAATGATGATTACTATTCAAGCATGTCACACTCAAAGGAGAAGATTTGGTTAATATATCACTAAGCAATACATATAATTTAATAAACGTAAAAGAGGCATGAAGGCAATATAAATTTTTTTTTTTCTTGAGATACTGAAATAGCAGCCCAGAGTCCTGACCTAAACCTGATTGAAAATCCTTGGTGACAGATCCCTAAGAAACTCACTACTGTCTGCAGTGGACTGATGACTGAGATCATTCAAAGCAAGAGTCTCATCCCTTCCAATGCATTGCTATTTGCTGTAACCTTTTAGAAATCTTAGCTGCAATCTATCTCCATACAGCAATCATTTATGTTGTCTATTATTTAATGATTTCCCCCCAACAAGACTTTATTGATGATTTTGTAAAACACTGATTTATATACACTCAACGCTCACTTTATTAGGTACACCTGTCCAACTGCAAGTCAACGCAAATTTCTAATCAGCCAATCACATGGCAGCAACTCAATGCATTTAGGCATGTAGACGTGGTCAAGACCATCTGCTGCATTTCAAACAGAGCATCAGAATGAGATATCTCATCGACTGCTCACGTTAGAAGGCTACAACAGTGCATTAGTATTGAGAAAAGTCCATACAAGCTTCATCTAATGCAGGAGTCACCAAACTTGTTCCTGGAGGGCCGGTGTCCTGCAGATTTTATCTCCAACCTTAATCAAAAACACTTGAACAAGCTAATCAAGGTCTTACTAGGTATACTTGCAACACCCAGACAGGTGTGTTGAGACTAGTTGGAGCTGAACCCTGCAGGATCACCAGCCCTCCAGGACGGAGATTGGTGAACCCTGATCTAATGTGTTCACACTGGCTCAGTTTGTTTGATCCACACTAAAAAAGAAAGATACATTTAGTGCTGGTGTACTTCCAGTAAAGTTCACTCTGTCATTTTTATAACTGAACCCTCATGACTTAGATTTTTAGTCACTTATGATGTGCAGTTTGTACTGAACTGACAGAGCATCCTAAACAATGCTGTGTACTGAGCTAAACCCAATTAAGGTTATGTATGTACAATGTATTTTTTTATCAGTTAAGAGCTTTATCAAATGTGTAAAGGAGGTGAAATTCCTCTGTCATTACACATAGGAAGATCTACTGCATTTCTGATGCCTGTTTTGAACTGTAATGGGCTACATCACAACTAAAAGCAGGGATGCTTGAACATTATGTTCTTTGCATGATTGCATCTCATGATAAAGTCTTAATTTTGGATTTGTTTAGATTTTTGGTCTGTGTGTTCATATTTAATGCAAACTGCACTATAGTAAAATTCAAAACCGAGACCCATCTTTTCAGATGGTCTTGGCAAGCTTGTTTGGTGCACACAAAAGTTTGATGGCAGCAAATGACCCACACTAACAGAGCAATCCCACTGGTTTTAAATCAAACTAAACCTGACAATTGTGAACACACCCTATAAGGCTGAAAGTGGGGTAAAAATCCTGCAAAACACTGAGTTCTCAGACTGCTGCTTGGAAATCTGTCCTCTGGGTGTTTTGTTATCTGTCTCTTATTCTCCCACTGAGCATTCAGTATATCATTCTTTGGAATGAAAATAGAAGCGTTTGAACACAAGCCCAGGGTAGAGGAATGAGAACTTTTCCATTCTTGGCTGAAGTTGAAGATGATATCAATACAGCGAATAATAGCTTTTCAACAGCCAAACAGATTTAATTAAGAAAGTAACAATTGTACATTTGAACATCATGCATTCATTATTTCGATTTCATGGATCTCAGAATATTTGCTTTTCATTGCTCAATCTGGGAATTCAGCATTTAAACATGTTTAAGCAATATTTAGAACAATTCGAAAGCTAACTCGAAATTTCCCAGAGAAGTGCAGCCAAGGCAAAGATCAGAGGTGAATTTATATGCTTTTTAGAGAGCACAAAGAGGTAAACAGGTGCAAAGGAAAACAACACACACACAAAAAAACAGGAAAATAATGAGACCATAGGGGAAGTCGGTCTGGTGGCCAGTGCTAGACCGGCAGTATGGAACTGGCAGGACAGGAGGACAGGCAGAAGCACAGAGCTGGCAGGATGCATAACCAGGGTGGAGACAACAGAACTGGAAGCCAAGACTGGGTCCATCATGACTGAGCTGGTGGCCCTAATGACCAATTCAGCAGGACTGAGGGCCTCCAGGGGGAGGGGAAACTGGAAACCTTATCTGTCGTGCTGAGGACTAGGACTCTAGTTTGGTGTCAGGATCTGGGACAGGTTCAGGCATGGTGTCATGCTCTGAGACAGGCTCTGGTAGTGTCAGGATCTAGGACAGGTTGTGGCTGGTGTCAGGGTCCGGAAAAAGCTCTGGGACAGGTTTTGGCATGGCATCGGGATCTGGGGCAGGCTTTAGTTTGGTGTTAGGATGTGAGACAAGTTCTGGCATGGTATCAGGCACTGGGACAGGCTCTAGCATGGTGTCAGGATGTGGGACAGGTTCTGGTCTGCTGTCAGGATCTAGTGCAGTCTCTGGCATGGTGTCAGGATGTGGGACAAGTTCTGGCATGGTGTCAGGATATGGGACAAGTTCTGGCATGGTGCCAGGCTCTGAGACAGGCTCTAGTTTGGTGTCAGGATTTGGGACATGTTCTGGTATAGTGTCAGGCTCTGGGACAGGCTCTAGCATGATGTCAGGATGTGGGACAGGTTCTGGTCTGCTGTCAGGATCTAGTGCAGTCTCTGGCATGGTGTCAGGATGTGGGACAAGTTCTGGCATGGTGTCAGGATATGGGACAAGTTCTGGCATGGTGTCAGGCTCTGAGACAGGCTCTAGTTTGGTGTAAGGATTTGGGACATGTTCTGGTATAGTGTCAGGCTCTGGGACAGGCTCTAGCATAATGTTAGGATGTTGAACAGGTTCTGGTCTGGTGTCAGGATCTGAAGCAATCTCAGGCATGGTGTCAGGATGTAGGACAAGTTCTGGCATGGTGTCAGGCTCTGGGACAGGCTCTAGTTTGGTGTCAGGATTTGGGACATGTTCTGGTATAGTGTCAGCTTCTGGGACAGGCTCTAGCATGATGTCAGGATGTTGGACAGGTTCTGGTCTGGTGTCAGGATCTGGTGCAATCTCAGGCATGGTGTCAGGAGGTAGGACAAGTTCTGACATGGTGTCAGGCTCTGGGACAGGCTCTAGTTTGGTGTCAGGATTTGGGACATGTTCTGGTATAGTGTCAGCTTCTGGGACAGGCTCTAGCATGATGTCAGGATGTTGGACAGGTTCTGGTCTGGTGTAATCTCAGGCATGGTGTCAGGAGGTAGGACAAGTTCTGGCATGGTGTCAGGCTCTGGGACAGGCTCTAGTTTGGTGTCAGGATTTGGCACAGGTTCTTGCATGGTGTCAGGCTCTAGGACAGGCTCTAGTTTGCTGTCAGAATGTGGGACAGGTTCTGGTGTAGTGTCAGGATCTGGGGCAATCTATGGTATGTTGTCAGGATCTGAGACAGGTTCTGGCATGGTGTAGGGATCAGGGACAGGGTCTAGTTTGCTGTCAGAATGTGGGACAGGTTCTTGTGTGGTGTCAGGATCTGCGGCAATCTCTGGTATGGGGCCAGTATCTGAGATGGGTTCTGCCATGGTGTCAGGTTGTGGCTCAGGCTCTAGTATGGTGTCGGAATCTGGGACAGGCTCTTGTTTGGTGGCAGAATGTGGGACATGTACTGGTGTGGTGTCAGGATCTGAGACAATCTCTGGCATGGTGTTAGGATCTGGGACAGGTTCTGGCATGGTGTTAGGATTTGGGCCAGGTTCTAGTTTAGTGTCAGGATGTGGGACAGGTCTGGTATGGTGTCAGGATTTGGGACAGGCTCTAGTTTGATGTCAGGATGTGGGACAGGTTCTGGTGTGGTGTCAGGAACTGGGACAATCTTGTGCATGGTGTCAGGATCTGGGACAGGCTCTGGCATGATGTCAGGAAGCGATGCTTGAGACAGGTGTCTTTGATTTAGCATCTTTGAGGGCTGTGATTTGTGACTACGATGAGGCTAAACTCTGAAGTGGCAGCCATCTTGGATGCTGACATTGTACTGGTGGCCCTCTTGGATGCTAACACTATACTAGTGGCCATCTTGGATGTTGACACTGTACTGGTGGTCATATTGGGTGCTGGCACTGTACTGGTGGCATCTTGGGTGCTGATACTATATAGTTGGCCATGTTGGATGGTGACATTTGGCTGGACTAGGGAGCAGCAGGGAGGATTACAGGTGAGGCGATCATTAATTGTGGTGTGGTTTTGTCAAAGTGTGCGTTGCTATTGGATTTTGCTGATTACAGCCAAGGGTGAAGGAGTAACCAATATCCTGAAAGATAGCCTCCAAACTCTCACAAAATGACTCTTGAGGACTATCACAGACTAAGGTTGTCTTTAGTAGTTCATTGAGTCAATGGCAGAAGAAATTGCTCAGTGCAAAGTCTGGGAGTTCAGAATGGTTTGCACTTTTCAAAGCTATGTATAAGCATAATCTTCCACGTAGAAGGACAAGGCGTACCACAGGGTCCACACAGTCATGTGTACTGCATCAAACAGTGCAGGCAAAGAAAAGCTGAGAGCTGGATCAACATGCAGTTTAAGGGTTTAAAAGAAAACCAAACAATGGGTACAAACAGAAACAAAACCAAACACAATCTACAAACATTCAATTACTGACCATTAGGACATCAACGCACAGCCTTTTATACATAAGGCAAACAGTGACACACTGGGGCAATTAACACGGGTAACCAAGGAAACTAACGAGGGTGTGCCACAAAGAGAGCACACAGAGGTCATAGATATATACACTAGATATTGCATACAGATCCTACGTGATGATGCTGGACTTTAGTGCTGTCTATGGGTGTATTAGCGGGCAAATAAAGAAAACAAAGCACAAAGGCAGAACATTTCATTGGTAAGATTGAGTTTTTTACGTTTTTGTATGTCATGAACTTTTGTGCAAAACAGGTAGTTACTGATGATAATACAGTCACTTACTGCATTCACCATAAGGCAAAGTAGCACCAACTTGCACTAAATACTCGGCTTATGCTAGTTTTGTTGAATAAAATCAGCAAACACTGTAAAAGAAATACGACAACGAGATGCTGCGCTGCCAGAAACTTTATTATTGTCGGCTCATTGAACGAGGTTATAATGGAAATTCATTAACAAACTAATACCTCCCTCCGTCAGAATGAGAAGTGAAAGCAGTAGAGGAGGTGTGTTTCAGGACTCGGAAATAATCAAATCTAACAAGGAGGGTGGATTGTACATTTCCATACACACAAACACAAGCTTTTTGTCAGGAATGCCTGTGCGGTCACTTATCCTTCAATGTAGAAAATTGATGTCAAATCATAATTTCGGAATTAAAAAAAAAAATTGCATACTGACAAAAAACAAACTCCCAATCATAGATACGTATATGTGTATACATCTCTGGTTTTGGATGGCCACAGTCCTCCACTGCAGCTTGGTCTCGCATTCATTTCAAAGGAGCGCTACCCTGTACTAAAACGGCGGCTCTACTGACGCAGTTCTTCCAATAGACAACAACAGGGTAGGCGACATCTAATGTATATATCAAATATTTCACATATATTTGATATATATTAAACAAATCACAGGGAAACCAGGACAATAACAGGTGTCTACTGAGTATTTTGCATTGACTTTAAACTTTTATTAAAACTTCAGACTTTAAAGACTTTTTTCTTCCTCCTTCAGTGTTAATATAGAAAAAATATATTGTAACTCTAAAAGCATTAAATAAACTTTCCTTACAAAATAAATTTTAATCTTTATTCCTGATAATTGTCAAGAACTTGATGGATAAAATATAAATTAAATGTCATTTGAATAAACGACAAATCATACAAATATGAAAACATACAAATTGATTAAAAACAATAATAATAAAACAAATACTGTGCTGTAATGACTTGTTAGATGTACATTATCCCTTACACGATGATTAAAGTTCTGAAAAAAAAATCTGAAAGACATTGCAGAGTATTAAAAGCTTTTTTTTGATTGACGCTTCACACACTTCAAATCTGTGAAAAAAAAAATAATTTTTTTTTGTCCTTTCAGTTAACGCATCTAGCAGTGAAGATTATGAAGATGTGACACCAACACCGGATTTTGACTACAATGTTACATTCGACTACTATTTGTACAGTAAGTTGCAATAAAAGTCTTGATAAAAGTGCTGATGAATAAAGGTATTGAACAGAATTGCTAAACTCTTCTGAGGCCATTTTTAATACATATATATATCTGAAACTGGGTATCTATGATGTAATACACAAATGAATGGTTTGAAAAACAACGTTTGACGATGGCAAATTATAGCACAGTGCTGAGTAGTGATTCTGGGGTACGTTTTTTGAAAACTATCGTTAACTAACTACAGTAAGGTCGCAATTTGCATCATTACAAACATAGTTTGTTGATTTGGTGTTTCCCAAATCCCTGTGTCTCAATCTTGTACGTTTGCAACTACACCTCTAGAGCTGTAGTTAGAAGCAGAGTTTCTGGTTGTGTTATATTTCCAGTTGTCCCCCTATGCCCTAAAACTTGGAATGATTAAAAAAACACTAAAATTATCTCTCTTAATTTGCTTTCAAAGTATTTTTTACAGTTCAGTTTTAGCAATCTTCATTATGTCAACTGTGTTCTCTTCGTAGTGCACTTTGAAAACATTAATGCCATTTTGAATGCAGCTGTGGCACATAATGAAAGCTAAAGGTGACCTATTATTTAAAAGCGGAATTTACACTACATCTCCAAAGCTTGTGAAAACAAAAACATATAGCATACATTAATGATTTTATTTTGTGGTAGGTTATTTATTAAGAAATGTATCTGTACTGTAGGCATATATGACATGGGCCTGTTTGTTAGAACATTTCTGCAGTGGTTTGAATGTGTCAAATTGTATTCGTAGACTAAATAAATAATTAAACAATATCCTACTTAATAATAATATAAATATTAATAATAATAATAACAGTAATAATAAATTTGTAATAATAATAATAATTATTATTATGTAGTTTTTTTTTCTTTTCGTATTTAATAGCCTACTGTAAAGTACAACAAATAGCCTAACAATTTATATGATTAATATATGAGATTATAATACGCGTTAGCTAAGTGGATTTATGTTTTGGAATAGAATATGGAATGTTCTCAATAATATCTGTAAAGGAAACATTGGCCCTATATGTGCCGTTTATTTAAATTAATATAGAAAACGAGTGCATGTTTTTACTAAAACTAATATTGATTTTTTTTTAAAAATGTGTGTAAAACAATTATAATTCGCAAAAAGAATTATGGGAATTTTCTCTAAAGAAGTTGGTACTCCGCCCCGTTTAGATCGTCATTATGGATGTTTTACGTTTTAACTAATGTGGGTTAAACGATAGACCTGCGACAAAGCAATTTGGGTTTTAGGAAACACTCATCACTACTTAGTTCTTTTCCAAAACGATGCATCATGCTATGATAGTTCAGCCATGAGTCATGTCATTGTTTGGGTTGATAAATATCATATATATGCTAATATTTTCATGCATACTCAGCTAAAGTAGATTCATATCATTCATTCATTCATTCATTTTCTTTTCGGCTTAGTCCCTTTAGTTTTTATATCACTTCGGCAAATTATTTCTGTATATTTTAAATTATTTTCACATTCTCTACTTGAAAAATGTAAGAAATGATCTATGTGCATGTGTTCTCTTTCTCCCACTCTCCAACACAACACAATTACACATAAACAGAACAAAAAAGATCAGAAATAAGACACCAGAACTCCATTCATTATCACCTCAGCTGTGCATTATTTTATAATAATACAATGATTTGTTGTGAATTTTTCCTTGCATGTATGAACTTTGAAAACATTTTAATTTCTTTTATAAGCAATAAATATGTAAATAACCTTTAAACACTTTTAGATTTAAAACATTCCCTTATCATTTTATTTTATTATTACACTACTTTCATCTTGCATGTGTTCAATGGAAGCTTCATTGCCAAGAAAAATCCCTTGTGTGTTTATACACAGTAAATCAAGCACTTTCTGATTTTCATTAAATACTCTCTGGCTTAATTTGTATTTTAGAAATTCTGATCGATGATGACCAAAAAAAAAAAGAAGAAGAAAAAAATCAGTTCATAATTTTAATAATTAGTATAAAATGCATAATTATTTAAATTATTTTGATGATTTAACACCTCCGGAAGTGATTATTTAAGAAATCATTTTATGGTCGGAATTATTATTTTTTTTAATCTTACATTTTTTCTCCGGAACTGTCATGCCCTAAACTAGACGCATTGGTTCAACCTCAGCACAACTAAAACCATAATAACCAAGTAGGTAGCACATTATTGTTGATGTAACTAGCTAATATATCTACTTTATTTCATTTATTTATTTCAATATATTTACATATTTATCTTAAATTGTACTATTATTATTATTATCTTTTTTTTGTTTTATTGTTAGTATTTTTTCTTCTGTTTTACAAGAAAAGTGGCTATGTGTATGTGTGGGTGGGATGGGCGGGGGGTGTCGGGGTTAAATGTTTACAAAAGTGTTTAAAAAGGAAAAAAGCAGAAATTGGACATTTGTATACAACGAATGCTATCCACTTATGTTCAATAAATAAAGTTTAGAAAAAAAAAATGCATAATTTTTAAGTTTAAATGTTTCTAATGGCTTTCATCTAATGGCTTTCAATGGCATTCATCTTCTAATGGCTTTCATTTCAGATGGCACCGAAACATCAAATGCTAATTCTGAATTACTTGAAATTCTCCCGGATACTAAAAATCAAGGGAATATGGTACAGTGGTTTGAACTCTCTATTAATCTTCTCTCTCATTTTTCCAAAAGCCTAATGAACTGCTTTCTTCTGTATTTTGTGCTTGTGATAACTGATATGAATTAAAATTAATTGACTGACTGTCATCACATAATAGTGAGAAAATGAATCATTAATCTACATAAACACATAAAAGGAAGGACGACAGACACCACGGTTTACTAAAACAAACATGGGTTTGTATAAAGTTAACAGGATCTCTTAAACAAGCAAGCATTTGATGGCTCTGTTTTAGCTCAAACGCTGCAGGCCAAATAGGATATCAAGTAGCGAACCGTCTATAAAAACACTGACAGAAAATTGCTGTTTTTTTAGGTTTTAACGCCAGGACACAGATACTATGTGATATTAGCAGGATTGATGGCGATGAAGATCTGCCAGCAAACATCATAATGACATCAACAATGGTGAGACGAAGCAATCAGTCTCAAGCTTTAAAGTGTGTATTCCGCTTTGTTTTACAGGCACTCTTTCTTTTCAACATGCACATGCTAGTAGACTGATAACAGCTCACATGTGTGCTTTGAATAGTTTTTGCACTACTTAGTTTGTCCACCAAGTGTCAACATTGAACCAAGCTTTTGTTTGCCAGACAGGGTTAAACAGGGTTGTCAAGTTTGCAGCACAAGCTTTTTTTTAATTCGTAGGTTAAGGGTTTGACATATTGCACGAATTACAGTAAGACGGTTGTGTTAAATTAATTTCCTCTACCAAATATATATATATTCTACCAATGATAAATGCTGTACTATGATGAAAGCAAGCACACTTTTGTAAAGTGCAGACACAGATACATACATACAAAAACATACTGTATATATACATTCACCGGCCACTTTATTAGGTACACCTATCCAACTGCTCAAGGGTGTAGATTTGGCATGGACGGAGGGAATGTGTCCCCACCAATATCCTGCAATTACCGAACTGTCCACACCAATAACTGAATCATCTTGAAAATAAAATAAAATAATGCTCCATCAATCCTTAATAACCTAGACATGCAGAAAGGGTTAAATCATAATTTACTGCCAGTAGGAAGTACAATCATGTGAATTGACTTTTGCAGTGTGGGAGGTGTTTTATTAAAAGCAGGAAAGAGAATTTGTGCTGTTCTGTGCATGCGCTTTAATAATGCATGTCCCCACCAATGTCAAGAGCAAATCTACACCCTTGCAACGGCTCGTTAACACAAATTTCTAATCAGCCAATCACATGGCAGACACTTAATGCATTTAGTCATGTAGACATGGTCAAGACTATCTGCTGCAGTTCATCAGAATGGGGAAGTGATTTAAGTGACTTTAAATGTGGCATGGTTGTTGGTGCCAGACGGGCTGATCTGAGTATTTCAGAAACTGCTGATCTACTAGAATTTTCATGCGCAACCATCTCTAGGGTTTACAGAGAAATGTCAGAAAAAAAAGAAAATATCCAGTAAGCGCCAGTTCTGTGGGTGTGAATGCCTTTTTGATGCCAGAGGTCAGAGGAGAATGGCCAGACTGGTTAGTGCTGATAGAAAGGCAACAGTCACTCAAATAACCACTCATTACAACCTAGGTCTGCAGAAAGCATCTCTGAAAGCACAACACGTCAAACCTTGTGGCGGATGGGCTACAGCAGAAGACCACACCGGGTGCCACTCCTGTCAGCTAAGAACAGGAAACTAAAGGCAATTCGCACAGGCTCAACAACATTGGACAATAGACCATTGGATTGGATGCTATCATGTTAATATGGACCAAATTCTCAGACTAATATTTCTAGTACTGTTCTACTACAGCTGTCAACATTTAAAGTGGATAAAAAATGTTCATCAAAGATGTCCTAAAACCTAAAAACCTATTTGTTTTTCTTAAAAATATTTTATATCCACTTCAAATGTTGACTACTGTATACAAGTCTATATAGTCACAGCTATAATATATATTACTCTACAGCAGGGGTCAGGAACCTTTTTTCAGCAAAGAGCCATTTCTGAATTTGTTCGGCAAATGCATTTTTTTAAAGAGCCATTGGGGATAAAAATATCACATGTCGAGCAAGTCCATGTATTAAGAAAGGATCATTTTAAAAAAAAAATTCTATTCGCCATCAACACTCATGAATGTTGTTTGAATTTACTTGCGCAAGGTTACCATAGAAATGTAAGTTGCATAATCTTTGTTGGTATCCGATTCAAGTTAATCCACAGCGCTGCACAATTGAAATGTCCTTTTATTTTATTCTTATTCATTTTTCTGTAAAAATATACAACAAAAAGGTCATTTTAATTGTGTTTTCAATAGGAAAAGGTATTTTTACAGGGACAGTTTTAATTTTTTATTGAAAGGAGACAGCTGGCCATAGAGCCACATATTTTTGGTCAGAGCCACAGGATCCCTACCCCAGCTCTACAACATTTAAAATCTTAATATTAAAGAAAGCTTCCTTTTCAGTGTGAGAATAATTACTTATGCTGTTGTATGTCATACCTTGTGTTTGCTTTTACAGTTTAAAGATGTTGCTGATGTCATCTAAGAGGAGAGACCAGAATATCCTGCCATGGTCTGCACACAGTGACGTCAATACTGACATTAAAGAAAAAAAAAACCTTTCTACTAAAGATATACGTGTTGCTGAATGTATTTTTTTTTACCTGAAACATATCAAATGATATCAAGCTGTTTAACATGCTTTATTTGTCTATCAATTATCCAAGTAGGGCTGCACGATATTGAAATAAACTGACATTGCGATATTTTGTTTTTCTGCGATATAGGATGTGAATGATGTGATATATAGAGATATGAGATATGAATATGATTTCACAAGATGACTCTGTTTGGAAAAAAAAGTCATCATTTTAAGATGATTGTGATGAATTACAATTATAAGCAAATTACAAGCATAAATTAATACACTAAAGTTAATCACGTCTAGCATTGTTTGAATAATAAACTAAATTTTAAAATAAAACAAAGATATAAATGAAATAAACTGTGCTTTATGATTTTCTGGAGAATCTAACAACATTGAGGTACACAAATTAACTAATCAACTGATAAAATAACTCTTTATATGGTAGTCAACATTTGAAGTGGATCAAACCTTTCATCAATGTTGCCCTAAAACAATTCAACGTCTCTTCATGCAATATATAAAGAAAATTTTAAAAACCTTTCATCTTTTCTGCCTGAAATGGTCTTTATTATAGAAATATTTAAATATAATTGATCTTTGCTAATTTTAAAACAACTTTTTACAAATTTTATCATTTTAAGTTAATTCAATGGGATATGCACAACTAATGTTTTTCAGCCAATGATGACCCTCATAGAAATAACCTATGTGAGGATATATGCGCATATATGAAACCTTTATACAGTATATATGCACATATATGATAATGTATAGGCTGCATTCATATAGGTAAATTTGAGATGCAAATATGTGCATATAGACCATATAGGTCTCCTGTATTGCTTCTTTATATCCACATATAAGCCCACATATTTACATACAAGATATGTCTCCTATATAGCTCAAATATCACTTTGGCAACTGTATACATGATGTCTAGCTCACATTTTCTATTATCAAGGCATTAACTAACTTAACCCTAACCTGTATAAACATGTTTTAATATAGGTTTTTAAAATATGTGACGTATATAAAAATGGTCATTTTATATATGTTTATATAGGTTCTTTCCGTGTGGGGAACTTTCGGTGAAAGCCTTATGTGACTATTTTCAATTTCATAAGGTTCCTTTTACAGCAGATAATGAAGTAAATAAACCTAAGCATTCATTTGTTAAAGCGTAAAAAAAGAGACTAACAAACGTTTAAACGCAGGCTTCGTCAAAAGCCGCAGGCCAGCGCAGAAACTCCATTGAAAATACTGGGGTTAAATTAATTTCCATATTTTAAAGACATGGCCCGGAAAAATACAATTTAATGCAGTGCTTCTTGTTTGGTCTGATACCCACTTTATAATGCATCTCAGGCATGCAGTGAAAAATCTTAGTTTTTTTTTAAAAGAAATCAGCTCTTATACGCTGCGATTTTGTATTGGACGAAAATGAACCAGAAGCCCGGGGCTGGCTGACTGAAATTAAAAGTCTGTGTGCGTATACCAAAATAAAATCATAATTCTAGACCTTTAAAAAAACATTTCACGCTTTTAGGGTTAACTTTGTTCTGAACTTTGTTTTTTTGGTTAATTACAATCCCAACTTGACATTGCAGATGTGACTAATTGCACATTCGCACATTGCGATATCTATGCTGAAATGATATATTGTGCAGCCCTAAATCCAAGTATAATAAACATTATCCGAGGAGCTTTTCTGCAAAATGTAACCTTTGTTTTTACACTTTTCATGCTTTTGCAAAACGAAATAAAGCACATCCTTTTTAATAATTGCTTTCAGATTGCATGTCTGCAACTTTTGACATTATTCTTCGCGGGCGCAGCCATTTGAATATTTTTAGCTCGTGTCTTCCGGTCTCATTCACTTCCATTCATTTTTAGACATTAAAAACTGTTTTGCTGCTTAATGTTGCAAACTAATATTTTATTATTATATTATTCTGCCTTTTCTGTATAGTCATGCAAACACTTGTTCATAGAGTGAGTAGTTTTCTGACCGTTTTCTGTAGTTTTTTATTCCTAATCATTTCTCCCATAGACAGCTGAATCAGAAATTCTAAAACGATCGCAAAAACGAGCGCACTTCCGCATTGAAGAACAGTCAATACTCCAATACTTCGTGTTTTATTTATTTTTAAATGCATGCATTTGATGACTTGTAATTACATGCTTATATCTTAAAATTTAAATGTATAATACAAGGGGAAAAAAGCAAAGTTAAAAAACAGAATTCTGAGTAATGAGGAAACCAATTTAGATGTTTAGATTTTAAAAAAAAAGTCAGAACCCTGAGCAATTCTGTTTTAAACAATTATTCTTATTTTATATTTTTAATAATAATACTCATCATCATCATCATACTAATAATAATAAATTGATCTTTTTTTTGACAAATTGAACCGTTTTAATGCTTTTATGCAATTGCAAGATGAGTTAAAGTAAAGTTTTTTTATAATTGTTTTCATAACTGTGCATTAACATATCTGCAACTAATGGCATTACTGTAATAATTGTAAGATGAATAATAAAATAGTGAGGATAAACAGTGGAGTATTTTTTATTACATTAGTAATGTGAGATAAAAATTCATTTATATATATATATATATATATATATATATATATATATATATATATATATATATATATATATATATATATATATATATATATATATATATATATATATATAAATTCATATATTTTCCTTGGGGTTAGTCCCTTTATTCATCAGGGGTCGCCTCAGTGTAATGAACCGCCAACTTATCCAGCATATGTTTTGCACAACAGATGCAGTTCCAGCCACAATCCAGCACTCCCTACACACTCATACTCTACGGCCAATTAGGTTTATTCAAATCACCTATATCGCATGTCTTTGGACTGTGGTGGAAACCAGAGCGCGGGGAGAAAACCCCACGGGATTATGAGGAGAACATGCAAACTCCACATAGAAATGTCAACTGACCTAGCCGGGAGTCGAACCACCAACCTTCTTGCTTAAAGGTGATTGTGCTAAACATTGACCCACTGTGTCGCCCAAAATATATAAATTGAAATTATTTATTACTATGCGCAGTTTAATAAGCAAATCTAAATGTCTGACCCCTGACCTTTTAACAGATGGGTTTGTAGTCAGACAAGCTGCTGTAATTAGCATGCATGATCAATAACACCGGTCTCATTTACTGAGAGAGAAGTCCCAGGACTCCAGCAACATCCTCATTAGGCATCAGTCAGCCTGCGGCGCACACATACACAAACACCACTGACACTTTCCTCAGCAATTCACTCTCAATGTCTACCTTGCATCTCAGGTCAATAACTGACCAGGGAACAGCACATCAGTCAAACTGGATTGGAAACAGAGATAAAATGTCACCCAGATACTTTAGAAGAGGATTGCGTTCTAAAACACTACACCATGTGTTCAGGAAAAAAACAAAAACAACAACAAAGTTTTTAATTAACATGAACTTGCTATTTGATATTCATATTATGTCTATTAACTTTTCTTTATGACCAGGAACCTTTTTGACAATAATACAGAAAGTAACAGATATTTAGTAAATTATTTATTTTATACATACACTCACTGGCCACTTTATTAGGTACACCTGCCCAACTGCTCGTTAATGCATATTTCTAATCAGCCAATCACATGGCAGCAACTCAATGCATTTAGGCATGTAGACATGGTCAAGAGGATCTGCTGCAGTCAATACGATCTGCTGCAAACCGAGCATCAGAATGGGGAAGAAAGGAGATTTAAGTGACTTTAAATGTGGCATGGTTGTTGGTGCCAGACAGGCTTGTCTGAATATTTAAAAAAACTGCTAATCTACTGGCATTTTCATGCACAACCATCTCTAGGGTTTACAGAGAATGGTCAGAAAAAGTGAAAATATCCAGTGAGTGGCAGTTCTGTGGGCGCAAGTGCCTTGTTGATGCCAGAGGTCAAAGGAGAACGGCCAAACTGGTTCCGGCTGATAGAAAGGCAACATTAACTCAAATAACACTTGTTACAATCGAGATCTGCAGAAGAGCATCTCTAAACACGTCTAACCTTGAGGCAGATGGGCTACAGCAGCAGAAGACCACACCGGGTGCCACTCCTGTCAGCTAAGAACAGGAAACAATTTGTACAGGCTCACCAAAATTGGACAACAAGATTAGAACAACGTTGCCAGTTTCTGCAAAGCCGACTCCACATCACAACTTTTCAATCCAGATGGACGGGGCAACCATTACTGCATCCAAAATGGTGAAAAGCCTTGGAGTGACGTTTGATGAAAAACTAAACTTCTCTGACCACATCTCTGGAACTGCTCGATCATGCAGAATTGCACTCTACAACATCAGAAAGATCCGACCCTTCCTATCTGAACATGTAGCTCAACTCCTTGTTCAAGCTCTTGTTCTTTCCAGGCTGGACTATTGCAACTCTCTACTAGCTGGGCTCCCAGCTAACTCTATCAAACCTCTTCAGATGCTTCAGAATGCAGCAGCATGAGTAGTCTTTAATGAACCTAAAAGAGCACATGTCACACCGTTACTCATTTGTTTACACTGGCTGCCAGTTGCTGCTCGCATCAAATTCAAAGCACTGATGTTTGCTTACAAAGCGATTTCTGGCTGCGCCCCTTCTTATCTGCACTCACTTCTGCAGATTTATAGGCCCTCCGCCTCGTGGTTCCATCGCAAAGAAGGAAGAAAACATTTTTCCAAACGCTCATGCTCAATCTGTCCAGTTGGTGGAATGAACTCCCTAACTGCATCAGAACGGCAGAGTCACTCGCTGTCTACAAAAAGCGACAAAAAGCTAAACTATTTAGTTTCCACTTTCCTTACTAATATGAAACTCCCTCTCTGACTCCTCCACTAACTACAAAAAACATAATAATAAAAAAATTATAATTAAAAATTACTAATGCTTTCCTTCTTAGACTTTACAGACCTGAAACTTGCCTACAGCACTTATTCATTGTTGCTCTAATAGTTGTGTAAATTGCTTCCTTGTCCTCATTTGTAAGTCGCTTTGGATAAAAGCGTCTGCTAAATGACTAAATGTAAATGTCTGATGAGTCTCGATTTCTGCTGCAACAATCATATGGCAGGGTCAGAATTTGGCTTTAACAACATACGAACATGGATCCATCCTGCCTTGTATTAACGATTCAGGCTGGTGGTGGTGATGTAATGGTTTAACTTTTAAATCTTGTGTGCTGTTGGGGGCGTTTTCATCCACTCTGGGGGGATTTGGAGTCTTAATTTGGCCACAATTTTCTCTGTGTTTCAGCAAAATGGAATGATTTTTAGTGATAAATCTTATTTTGACACACATTTTAGGAAAATACTTTGTAATAATAATAATAAAAAAAACAATACACTCTGGGCAAATTTACTACCCTTTTATTATGTTGGTGGCTGTTTTTGCTCCATTGACTTCCATTATAATGACACACTATACTCCATAGAAGGCAGAATCAAAGCTTTTTTTGCACTGCAACTGATGATCAACAGTAAAAATTACACATTTGAGCTCTTCCCAATACCTGATTATATGCTGTCACGGCTTTAGCAATAAATAAATGTCCTTGTAATGAAAGTCAATGGGGCAAAAACAGCCACGAACATAACAAACGGTTATGGTTGAAAAAATGGTTAAAAAGAAACAGTGCCGGAAGCAATTCAGTGTGATTTGTCGAACACAGTAATTCAGTAATTTCTACACCACAGCCTTTTTCATAAAAATAGTTGAAGAAAAAAAAATTCAGAACGGCTCTCGGATGCCCCCTGAGGTGTGTGAAATCTCTCCATTCATGCGCGCGTTGATGGATGAGAGGCGTGATCTCATCGTATATTCAGATGAGGAGATTCAGTGGAGACCGCACGAGCTCACGAGCACAGACACAGACCACACACACACACACACACAACACACACCGCCTTTAGCTCAGATGCTCGCTGGATAAAGGATGAAATCAGTGTTAAAGAGCTGCTGGTGTTCTCAGCTCTGGATGCAGCAGATGATTGTGAAGCGCACACTGACTGCTGCGCGCCACGGAGCTGTGATGTTTGTTCCCAGTGCGCGAGGCTAATATCAGCTTTGATTGAAGATGCCGAGGTTCCAGCTTTCAAACAGCACCAGTGTCCCAAATCACAATTATGAATGGAGCTACGAATACTACGACGATGAAGAGCCTGTGTCATTTGAAGGACTAAAAGCACACCGATGTAAGTCTTCTATTTTTTTTTTTTTGCTGCTGCATTAAGTGGGCTTTATTAGAGCTTGCTGTGTTTTCTCAATCTTTTTGGTGACTGAGACCTACAAAATGCATGTTTAGAGATAGATCTGTGTTTAATGGGTAATCAATACAATAAAAGTTTATAGATATAAAAATGTTTTGTAAATGTATGTAAACTACATATCATATTTGAATATAGGTTATGTTATTATTTGCAGGATATCTTTCTAATCTTGCAAATAAAAATAATTTATTGAATATGTTGTGTGTATATACACCCTGGGGTATGAATAATTTTGGGCTTGACAGTATATCCATCATACAGTTGAGGAGAGAATTATTAAACCCCCTGAATTATTAGCCCCCCGTTTATTTTTTCCCCCAATTTCTGTTTTACGGAGAGAAAATTTTTACAACACATTTCTAATCATAATAGTTTTAATAACTGTTTTATTTTATCTTTGCCATGATGACAGTACATAATATTGACTAGATATTTTTCAAGACACTTTAATGGCTTTAAACCATACATTTAATGGCTTAACTAGGTTAATTGGGTTAACTAGGCAGGTAGGGGTAATTAGGCAAGTTATTGTATAATGATGGTTTGTTCTGTAGAATATTGAAATAAAAAATAGCTTAAAGGGGCTAATCATTTTGACCTTAAAAACACCCTGGAGCTAATCTAACAAAATAACTTACGATAATGGTTAAAAAATGAATAGCCCAAATTTATATGTTAGGGAAAAATATTAAATATCATTTTCAAAAATAGTAAAAAGCAAGAAAAAAATGTATACATTGCATCCGGAAAGTATCCATGGTGCCTCACCTTTTCCACATCTTTTATGTTACAATTTTATTCCAAATGGATTAAATTAATTTACAAAATGGATTAAATTAATTTATCTTCACACAATACCCCATGATGACAATGTGAAAAAAAGATTTTTTGAAATTGTTGCAAATTTATTAAAAATAAAAAAACAGAAAAATCACATGGACATCAGTATTCACAGCCTTTGCTCAATACTTTGTTGATGCACATTTGGTAGCAATTACAGCCTCAAGTCTTTTTGAATATGATGCCACAAGCTTGGCACACCTGTCTTTGGGAATGTTTGCCCATTCCTCTTTGCAGGACCTCTCAAGCTCTATCAGGTTGGATGGGAAGCTGCGATGTGTACAGCCATTTTCAGATTACACTAGAGATGTTCAAAAGGATTTGGGTCTGGGCTCTGGCTGGGCCACTAAAGCACATTCAGAGTTGTTGTTGTGCCACTCCATTGATATTTTGGCAGTGTGCTTTGGGTCATTGTCCTGCTAGATGAAGAAATGTCTCCCCAGTCTGAGGTCAAGAGAACTCTAAAGCAGGTTTTCATTCAGGATGTCTCTCTACATTGCTGCATTCATCTTTTCCTCTATCCTGACTAGTCTTCCAGTTCCTGCTGCTGAAAAATATTCTGGTGACTCCAAACATCTTTCACTTACAGATGATGGATGCCATTGTGCTCATTGGAACTTTCAGAGCAGCAGAAATTTTTCTGTAACCTTCCCCAGCCTTGTGCCTCGAAACAATCTTATCTCAGAGGTCTAGAGACAATTCCTTTGTCTTCATGCTTGGTTTGTGATTTGACATGCACTGTCAACCCTGGGACTTTATAAAGACAGGTGTGTGCCTTTTCAAGATGTCCAGTCAACCGAATTTACCACAGGTGAACTCCAATTAAACACAGGTGAACTCCTGCTGAAACATCTCAAGAATGATCAGTGGAAACAGAATGTGCCTGAGCTCAAATTAGAGCTTCACTGCAAAGGCTGTGAATACTTATGTACATGTGCTTTTTCAGGTTTTTTATTTTTAATAAATTTGCAACAATTTCAAAAAATCTTTTTTTCACGTTGTCATTATGGGGGATTGTGTGTAGAATTCTGAGGAAATACGGGAATTGAATCCATTTTAGAATAAGGCTATAGCATAAAAAAATGTGGTAAAAGTGAAGCGCTATATGAATACTTTCCAGATGCAATGTACAATCACAGACATCAAAAACGCATGCAAATGATGAATTGTAATACAAACTCAACTTCGCATATACTTTAAATTGTGATAGCCATGCTGAAACGATATATTGTGCAGCCCTAGTATACATAATTACATCATAATTGTAATTATTGATTCTGTTATAAGTAATTACAGAATTTTGAGTACATTTTATAATTTTTATTATTTAAATAATAATAATTACATAATTATAGGGATCCAATATTACTATTAATAATTTAATATAATTGTTTAATCTCTTTAAAAGTAATTTGGGGTTTATCAATTTAAAAATCTAAATTTACTAATAGAAATATTAAATTTAAATTGCTTTAAAGTAATTTTGGGAGTAATGCTACTACTAAAGGCAGCAAACAGAAAAGGTCTGAAGTACAAATGTCAGCATTTATTAGCATTTCTCCATTTCTTTCCTCTTGCAGATTCCATTGTGATCGGCTTCTGGGTGGGTCTTGCAGTTTTTGTTATCTTTATGTTTTTTGTTTTGACTCTGCTGACCAAAACAGGAGCCCCACACCCGGAGTAAGTATTTCTTTCCCCCACAATAAACTGTAAGCTTTGTGTGTCAGGCTTGGTTGCGAGGACGGAACAGAACAAACAGAAGCAGAGGCAGAGTAAACTCCCGATGGAGTCATTTCTCTCTCTCACATCTGCACCACAAGCACGACATACTAAACCGAGTCAGCTTTTCTGTTTCCCACTGCCTGCGCTTTGGCCACCTTGTAGCCTCATTATCCTTTGCTTTGGAGAGCTCTGTGTGTGAGCGTGTGTTTGCGGCCTCCCTGTCTCATTAGCTCAGTGCTAGGCCAGTGTTGTAACGCTTTCTCAGACCAACAAAGATTCTTTTCAGCAAACTTTGATTAAACGGACAGCGTTCTGAAACTCGACCCAATTAGCATGAATCTGACAACTATAACCTTGATACATACAGTATAGAACCGTTTTAGCTCATGCAGTTTTAATCAAATCTATTCTCTCATTCGATCCATGTTTATTAACATCCACAAATGCACCATTATGCATGTACACACACACAGACTTAGCAATTATCTCTGTCTGTGTGTCCTGGTGGCGAACCGCAATCTATTTAGAAGCAAATTAGTTTTTTTTCACTGCAGCACAAAATCCAACGGGCAACACTTCTAACAGCAGCCTAGTTTTCCCAGGTGGTCTCTCATCCAGGTATTGACCAGACTCAACCCTGCTTAGCTTTTCTCAGATTCTCTATACTGATTTACCAGGTTTGCTGTTTGACAGGAGCTTGTTGACCTGCATGAAAATTCTGGCTGATTGGGTAACGGATGCTGGAAATGAAGTGCATGTTGCAGAAAGAGCTTCTGATAAACATCTACATCCCCTCACATTACAGATCAGCTCCTGCTGCATTTACTTGTTATTATCTGTGTTTTGTCCAGTCACTGTCATTCTGTTGGACTGTGGAAGCTACTGTCATGAAAACATAAGTGCATTTTTTTTATAATTGAGATTTAAACAATCTAAAAGCTAAATAAATAAGCTTTCCTTTAATGTATAACGGATATCTGTCCAAGACACAACTACACTCACCGGCCACTTTATTAGGTACACCTTACTAGTACTAGGTTGGACTCCCATTGCCTTCGGAGTACAGGAAATATTCCTAAGAGTTTAGGTTCATGTTGACATGATAGCATCATGCAATTTGAGCAGACTTATCGTTTGCATATCTATGATGTGAATCTCCCGTTCCACCACATCCCAAAACCGCTCTATTGGATTGAAGTCTGGTGATTGTGGAGGCCAGTTGAGTACAGTAAACTGGAAGTAGTCATCAGAAGATGGGTCCACTGTGGTCATAAAGAGATGGACCTGGTCAGCAACAATACTTAGGTAGGATGTGGTGTTGACACAATGCTCAATTGGCACTAATGGGCCCAAAGTGTGCCAAGAAAATATCCATTATTACACCATTACGCCACCACCACCAGCCTGAACCATTGATAAAAGGCAGAATGGGTCCATGCTTTCATGTTGTTGATGCTAAATTCTGACATTATCATCCAAATGTATCAGCAGAAGTCGAGACTCATCAGGCCAGGCAACATTATTCACATCTTCTATTGCCCAATTTTGGTGAGCCTGTGCAAACAGTAGCCTCAGTTACCTGTTCTTAGCTGACAGAAGTGGCACCTGGTGTGGTCTTCTGCTGCTGTAGTCCATACGCCTCAAGGTTGGACGAGTGGTTGTTTAAGTTACTGTTGCCTTTCTTTGAGCTCGAACCAGTCTGGCCATTCTCCTCTGACCTCTGGCATCAACAAGGCATTTGCACCCACATAACGGCCGCTTACTGGATATTTTCTCTCTTACCATTCTCTGTAAAAACTAGAGATGGTTGTGCATGAAAATCCCATTAGAATGTGACACCAACAACCATGCCACATTTTAAGTCACTTAAATCACCTTTCTTCCCCATTCTGATGCTCAGTTTGAACTGCAGCAGATCGTCTTGACCATGTCTACATGCCTAAATGCATTGAGTTTCTGCCATGTGACTGGCTGATTAGATATTTGCGTAAACGAGCAATAGGACCTTTGTACCTAATAAAGTGGCCGATAATTGTATTTAAAAACCTAGAATCTAAAGGGATCACAACACTCATAACTCATGAATTGAGTTGATTTTGATAGATGTTCATGTTGGAACATGATCTTAATATTAGAATTATTTTTGGTAAAAAATAAAACAAATTTTTTGACCCATACAATGTATTTTTGGCAATTGGCACAAATATCCCTGTGCAACATAGGTTTTGTCATCCAGGGTTCACATGTAAACACATCTGACAATAACGCTCGCTCTCATTCAGAAAACACCACCAAATTATGACACTTCACCCCCAGCTTTCCCCAATTTCTACACTCACTTAGGGTTTAGTCCTTCCCCAGTTTGATGACAAACATAATATTTTATATTAGTCCCCAAAATACTATAAAAATTTAATCTCTAAAGTGCATTTTGGAGCACTTCTCTAGCCTTTTGATTTTTTCTGGACACTGCACAGTGGGCTTTCAGTCAAAATTACTAAATGTTGAGACACTGTATGTAAAAAACTGTGAGGCATATGAAAGCGTTCTCTAATTTTGATCAGTGTTCTTTTTAAAATAAATAAATATCTAGGTGCAAGATGCTTAAAAATGCACTTTCACTTCAAGTAGCAGGTACCACGCAATTTAAGAAACTGTTCTCCAACTGTAATCTCCACTGTATATACAATACAACAACATAACCAATGTATAACCAACCAATTGATTTCCAATGGAGTAAACCAAGTCAAACCCTACGGTATTCATTTAGCAGATGCCTTTATACAAAGTAACTCACAAATTTGGGCTCATAAAGGAATTAAATTAGCAATTCACCATGAACGAGCACCACAAAAGCTTTTAATGCCAACTTTCAGAGAATGTTTAGAATTGGGCTAGAAGCTAGAACAGCAAATGGTTAAGAAACATTGAAAAAAGCAGAGATGAAAAATTCACTGGTCGCAGAATGTCTTTTTAGCTGTATCTTGAATATTGTCAGGGATTCTGTGTCTCGAATTAGATGAGAAAAAAAACTGAAAGAACATGTTTTAGATGCCTGAGCAGTGGCTCACTAGCTAGGTTTCCATTCAAATATGTGAAATAGATTGAAATAGACACCGTGTGTGTCAGTGTCCGGGTGACTGTCAGCTGTGGCAGGAGTGATTGGAGCAATGACTTCTTGGATTTGTAGTGCGGTTCAGTGGCTAAATTGTAGTTTTTCCAGTGATCTGCAACTGCTCGACCGCTGGTGATCATAACAATCACATTTGCGAATAAAGCTTATTTTCCATCCAATGAGTCAACGAGAACTAGGTAGAAATTATCACAGGGTTTCTGCAGCTTTAATCAAGTCAAATTTAAGACCCTTTAAAGACCATTGTGACCTTAATTTTATGGCTCTGTTATATTCATGAGGAATCATGCAATTGTTTTTAGTTTTCTTTCCCTGATAAGGGAATTTGATTTAGATAAATTGCTGTAAAAAAGTAAAACTGCTTTTGTAAATTGGATCTTGCTGATCTTACAATAAAAAAATTAAATATTTTAAAAACAAAAGTTTTAATAAGGTGAATTGTTGGATGAATTGGATGGATGTCAGTCCGATTGGGTAGCTTTACTTGGACAGAGAAAAATTAAGACCTGTTTAAAATGATTTAAGACCTACAAGAAAATATTTGTGAATTTAAGACTTTTTAAAGACAAAAAAATTGTTTTTGAAATTTAAGACATTTAAAGACCCTGCATCAAAAATAAAAATAGAAATTGGTATGTTAGGTGAAGCCACTGTGGGCCTTTTTTCTTATATAATAAATTGCGCCTCAGAAGACAAAGATGAAAAGCAATGAACAGCAAATAAATATCATTTGGAGGTGCGAGACCATTCTTTGGGTGTGCAACCGTTTAAGACAGCTCTAGAAGGGAATAATACCAAATCACCCTGCTGAAGGACATTGTCTAAGGGTTCTTAGAATGACCAAGACATTTTCGAACATCCAACAATGCCATCACACCGTACCCATTCCTATCATCACATGTGAAACAGAATCACATGACTTTTTTATGCACATGCTTAAATTCATTCCATAAATGTGTTTCAATTACAGTTTATGCACATTTTATTTCATAAGTAGATCCTCCTCAGTTGTGTGCATACATATTTATGCACATTTTGAAATGCATGCACAACAAAAAAGCATTTTTATGTGATATTCCAAAACAAAATGCATAAAATAGGTGGAAGGAAACTACAGAGAAGCTCTTTGAGAAGCTGCTTCACTCAGACTTCAAGTCCATTACTGTTTGATGTGCTTTTTGCACAAGGATAAAATACTTCAGGATGCTAAGATGTGAAAAGGTTTTTTAATAAATATATATAAATATTGAAATGAATCAAACACACACACACACATATAAACAAACTCAGTTTATCTAAATTCTCCATCAGCTAACCAAAAATCACCTAAAAGCTAATTCATGCCCAATAATGCCCTCTTTCTACATTAAAATCTATTGGAGAAATAATTTAAAGGGCGTTTATTGTTTATTGCATATAATTACACTCAGTTATAATAGTCAAGCACTATTAGTCCCCAGACTCTTTTCAAACAGAGCAGTGAGGAAGCTGAGGGGCCGGACCGACAGTCTGTTTAGTGCACTTTTAATTAAACTGCTCTGTAGATGTGAGTCATCCATTAACACCGCATAGCAGAAACCTCTTGCAGATTGTTGAAAAGAGGAATACGTGCTCACACAAACACACAGATTGGTGATAGAATTAAGATGAGGGTGCACCCACGCTTCACATGCATCCTTGGATGTTTAAAAAAGGGGAATAAACCTGCTTGTGAGGCTTGTGCTGCATGACAATTCACATACTATCAGTCCTAAATAGCATTCAAAAAAAGAATTAGTATGCCCCAAACCGTAGTGTGTTTAAGTGAGCATTCCAAAGGTCAAACCATTAAAAAAATCTATTCAAAGTGGAGAGCTGTGCACATTCTAATGACTAATATTGCCCAAAACACAATGCACACTGGATGTGACATTGGAAGTACAATATTAAAGTACTATTAAAAAAAAAAAAAAAAAAAAAAAACTTACTAAAGTGTTAAACTAAAAATTGTGCTTTTAAATGCACAATTATGCAAACATGCAGCAATTTCTATGCAACAATAACATACAAATAGCAGACTAATATACAGCCTCATTTACGATATGCTAAGAAATTAATTATAAAAAAAAATGTTAACCCTTGTGTGCTGTTCAAATTGGCTACCATTTCGTTTTGTTCGTGGCTGTTTTTGCCCCATTGACTTCCATTATAACTACATTTTTGATTGCAAAGCCATGACAGCATATAATCCTACATTCTTGATTGTTGGTGGATTTTCCTGTTGGGAACTTGGGAAGAGGTCAAATTTGTCATTTTTACTCTTTACTATTGGAGCCAAATCTCCAAAATGATAAGAAATTATTTATAAGAGAAATGTTAACCCTAGTGTATTGTTCAAATTGACTACCCTTTCGTTATGTTCAGTTTTTTGCCCCAATTGACTTTCATTATAACAAGTTTTTTCATTGCAAAGCCATGACAGCAAATAAGCATGCATTCTTGATGGTTTTTCCTGTTGAGAAAAGGTCAAGTTTGTAATTTTTACTGTTGATCATCAGTTGTCACCCTTAACCCTTCAGATAGGCCTAAAACAATATTGCCTTCAATAACTTTCCACTAACAGTCAAACAATGTGTGCACCTTTTTGACTGTGTACTTGTCTATCTGTGCCTACACTTCTGTATTGTTTTTTTTTAAATGCATTTATTTTCTTTCACGTATTTACTGTCTCTTACATATTACTGTCAACATTGCTTATTGTATTGTTTTGTATGTATATATATATATATATATATGTATATATATATATATATATATATATATATATATATATATATATATATATATATATATATATATATATATATATATATTATTATTATTATTTTTTTTTTTAATTTTGGAGTATGTTCTTGTATTTTGCACTGTCATTGTATTTCGCACTGCCTGGAGCCAGCACCTAAGATTTTCACCCATCATAGTACACAGGTTGCTGATGATGTGATAATAAACAAAAAACATTTCTGACTTTTATATGGTGTTATAAGGAGTAAAACAGGAGAATTATAGTGTGTGTGTGTGTGTGTGCATAAGTACACTTAAATGTATACTATGTTCTGAGAGCTGTGGTGCTTTTTTTGATTTTCTTTAATATTTCAAGGTAAGTGTGCCAAGGTCTCTTAGGCTACATTCACACTGCAGGCAAATGTGGCTCAAATCTGATTTTTTTGCCCACACATGACTCAGATCTGTTTTTGTCTTGACTGTGTGAACAGCCCGAACTGCATGAAATCTGATCTTTTTATTAAAGATCTGTGCCACTTTCGTATGTATTGCAATTCAGGTTGCAGTGTCCTGAATTTTCATTGCCAATCTTAAGACAATTGTAATCGTTTTGTTTTTCGTTCAATTTGGAATTTCCCCACACAATCGCAGAGCGCAGGGGACCAGAGTGAGTGCTCTGACTTGGCCCCCCTTGGTCCCGCAGCGAGAACAGTTATGTAGGATTTCATGTGACTTTTACATAATCTTCGATGAAGATGCGTCATCATTCTGTGCTGCAAACATAGACTACTCCTCAGCAGAATAGTAAAACGGCACACAGGGCAATTACTTTACCACAGAAAGTTGGTTGTTCATTTTGAAAAAAAATAAAATAAAATAAGACAAAACTGGTGCTTGTTAAGCAATCTGGTTAACAATTGAGGCATAGGTTAATCGCAAAGCTGAAGAGCATCGGGGGGTGTTGCGGATAGGGGATCTGTGCGCAAAGGATTCATTTCAGTGTGCACTTTCCTTTAAAGGGAGGAGAAAAAAAGGTGCTCAAGCACCCAAACCCCCTTCTGCTTGTGCCATGTTTATAGCGAAGTAAAACAAAAAAAAAAACACTGCAAACAGATATAAACCAACTCCGCCTTTACAGTTCAGTCTGCGGCTGCTCATTAACCCTTGATGAGTTCACTACACCGGTGGTCAGAGAGACGCACAGCACAGTTGTCATAAATCACAAATGATCAGAGTTTTCAATCACAAGTGACTTATCTTAGGTTTCAAATGCCGAAATACACATTAGTTGTAGCAGAACAACCCTTTACAGTTAATGAAATACAACATGGCTGTCTGTGAAAAGGGCAATAATCATATTAAGCATAATCTTTCTAACCACAAAGTACTTACTTCATACAGTATACACATTGTGTGCATAACTGTACATTTTGTGCTGTTCGTAACTATACTTTTATACAATATATTAGCCACAAAACAGCTATGCAAAAAATTGGATCTGAGAAAAAAAATCAGACTGAGCATTAAGCCTCAGTGTGAATGTAGCCTCACACTCTCTCTCTCTCTCTCTCTCTCTCTCACACACACACACAGGTATACATTATGTTCTATAAAAAAGCCAGAAACTTTTAATCTTTTTTGCATTGTAATTGATGATAAAAAGTAAAAAAAATGGAGTTTTAATGGAAGTCAATGGGCCAAAAAAAAAAAAAAAGCCACAATCGTAATGAAAGGGTAGTAAATTTGCCCAGATTGTATTAAAACAAAACAAAACAAAGTCTAAATTATTTTTCCAAAATATGTCAGAATAAGTTGTCACCAAAAATCATTTCATTTGCTTAAAAACAGAAAAAAAACTTGTAGCCAAATTAAGCTACAAAATCACCCCAAAGTGGAAAAAAACATCCACAACAGTACACAAGGGTTAAGAATGTGAGAGAATGACTGACAGTGCATGAACTAAGCAACTGAACACTCCATTAATGACAAAGTAATTTGTCCCAAAGCTTCTGTTACACACACAAAAGCATGCACATTTCCTTCACCAACAACTACATGTTTCTATGGCCTTTTATAAGTAAGTGAATTGGAACACAGCATTGAAGTTCAATATCCCTGTTTTAATCCCTCAGGGCAGCCGAGCCTTACGAGAAGCGGATGCGCCTGACCAGCTGTGCTGACGGTTTAGGCTGCCAACGTGAAACAGATGGCCGAACGGGCCTCTCTCGCCCACTGCTGGAGGAGTCACGCTCTCTTTTTCACTGCTACATTAATGAAGAAGAGCGAGAAGGAGGCAGAGCCGCCACTGATGCTGGCGCTCTCACCCATGGACGATCAGGCATTGGCAACTCCAGAGGCCAAGTGGAAGAGGTTGGCCTAGTCGTCCAAAACATGGTTCTTGAGAGCAGGGCAGAACGGGAGGCAGCACTCCTGGCACATTTTAACATCCCCAACTTTGTGAACTCAGAACTGAACTCCGCACTGGGGGATGAAGATTTACTACTGGGCGATCCACCAATTATAATGGAGGAGGCCCGTCCACGCTGTACTCATCATATCATTGATTAAAACTAAACATTGATGCCTTTAATCACTCATTACGGCTCCATCACTCAGCCTATGTTCTCTTAAAGTGGAGTGTGATGCACAATATTCAAGGCTGAGCTATTTTCTGACTACGGGGAGGCCATGATGTCAGTTTGAAAGATCAAAAACATTTTGCGAATGTATTCTTGACAGCATGTTGAAAGACTGTTGAGAAGCCTACTGTAAGAAGTCTTGAAACAAAGACATGTTTAAAGAAGAAAAACAACAAAATCCATTCAAGGACAGCTCTAGGAAGCAATTCCAGCAGAATGCAATGTCTTACAATGTCATTACCATTGAGAGAATGATTTAAAAAAAATCTCTTCAAGTGCGATTGGAAGATGCTTTATGCAGCTTTGTACTTATGTAGCCTAATGGCAAAAATTGCAGCAATTTGGTATTGCACTGCCTGGTTCTCCGGGCTTGTTTTTGTGAGCAAATGCCTGAGTAGAAAATAGCTCTCTGTCTGCACCTGTCAGCTGAATCAGTGGCTTTCTGCTGGAAATCTGCAGCATACATGCATACTAACTCTCTGTGGTTGTCTGAACACAGCTGGCTGAGCTGCTGGAGCAATTCAGCACTATACTTCTGTCTCTTGTTTTATTGAACACCTATATGCCAATAAAATTCAGCGCAAAGCTTACTGTGGTGACATTGGCAAAAATGTTTCCATAACAAATCCCTAGACCATAAGCAATGCCTCGAATCAGCACGCTTGGTATTACTTTTATCTGAATTTCCATTTTCAGCTGACATATTAAGCGGGTGACTTTTTGACTTGGATCAGAGAGTTGCTACCTAGCAACCACTCAGAAAACCTTAGTGACTACCTCACGTGATTTTTTTGTCATTAGAATGCACTATTTATCACTACATAAAAATAGAAATGTTGTTTAAAACGATACTTTATTTTATTTTAACTATGGAATCACATACAAATTTATAGGGGTGTGACGAGACGCTTACTCCACAAGAACGAGACGAGATTTAAAAAAAATCTTCAATGGTGAAATATATGAATGCAAAATAGTGTTTTATTCAACTATATATATATATATATATATATATATATATATATATATATATATATATATATATATACACACACACACACACACATATACACACACACACACACATACACACACACACACACACACACACACACACACACATATATATATATATATATATATATATATATATATATATATATACATATATATATATATATATATATATATATATATATATATATATATATATATATATATATATATATATATATATATATATATATATATTGTTGTTTTAAATCTTGTATTGAATTTATTTTACTTCTATTTAAATTCAATGCAGTAAAGAACATGCAAACACTACTAAATATTTGGTTAATATACAAGAATGGAAAAAAATATTTTTATATAATTTTAAATATTAGAAAAATATTTGCTAATATGAATGGAAAATTGATTTTTATTCAACTAAAAAAATAAAAAAATAAATCACAAGATGCAAAACAATTTAGGTGCGTTTTGAAATCAACTTGTAATGTTATTTTACTTTTAACAGATTCTGTGTAGTAAAGAACATGCAAACACTGCAAAATGTTTTGCTTTAAACTGTACTAACTAGCTTCTTCCCTCTACAATTTCACATTAGAAATTGAACTCCTTTCCACAAATTGAAATAATAAAAAATTATGTCATTTTTGGTATTTATTTTTAAAAAATTCACCAGTTAATCAGCAACATGGAACAAGAAATCTCGTCCCGATTTAATCGTGCGAGATCTCATTACACGATATCTCGTTACACTCCTAGGCCTTTATTTTAACGATCTAGGCGCAAAGTCTAAAGCGAATGGTTTGTCCAAATACATTTTTGCTATTTTAAGAAAGGATATGCTCTGCGCCCTGGCACATGGTCAAACAGGGATGTGCTTATTCTCTTAACGAGTTATGGCTGTGTTTTGAGCATAACGTGCATTAAACAAGAGTCTCATTTCCCATTCTCTTTAGGAGTCAGTTGCGTCATGCCATGGCGCATTTGCCATTTACATGGCGGACTTTGTAAGTGTAAAAACTTAATGCTTCACCAGCGAGAAAATAGTTAAACAGATTATCTGCAGCGAGGATAAAGGACGAGCCTCCTCCATTCAGCCTCTTTGAGTTCTCTTAATTTTACTTTTACTCTTTACTTCTTTACTTTCATGAAATAAGAAAATGATGGAAACTAGCCCCACTGAAGACGTCCATTAGCCTACATATTTCATTTAGTTTGTTAAGCGCAAAGATTTGTTTCAAAACTATTTATAAATTCAGGTCTAATTTCCAGCAAACAAATAAATGAACAATAATAATTAAGTGTGGAGTTATATACAAATGCACGTCTTTTACTTATGACCCATCTAGTGATGCAATATGGCAGCAAAACCCTACAGTTGGACAAATCTGAACTTGTTTTTATTAAAACAAATTTAAATATGATATGTAATAGAAATTCAATTATTTTCTTGTTGGCTTAGTCCCTTTATTAATCCGGGGTCGCCACAGCGGAATGAACCGCCAACTTATCCAGCGGATGGCCTTCCAGCCGCAACCCATCTCTGGGAAACATCCACACACACACATTAACACACACACTCATACACTACGGACAATTTAGCCTACCCAATTCACCTGTACCGCATGTCTTTGGACTGTGGGGGAAACCGGAGCACCCGGAGGAAAAGGCAGGGAGAACATGCAAACTCCACACAGAAACGCCAACTGAGCCGAGGTTCGAACCAGCGACCCAACAACCTTCTGGCTGTGAGGCGACAGCACTACCTGCTGCGCCACTGCCTCGCCCTGTTATATAAATATTAAACTGAAAAAAAAAAAAAATCATAGAGGCATGAAGAAGGCATGGAGGCAGTGGTTTAAATATTTATGTAAAAAAAGTATTAATTTTTGTAAGATTTTAATTCTCAATTTTTTTTCCATATGTAAAGCTATATGTTTATTGCTGTACATCCTGTGTGTATTAAGCAATGTGTACGCGTTCAAACCCACATAGGCCCATAACTAACATACTCTGCGCTGGACTTTAGACCTGTTTTCGATGATCAATGCCGCGGTCTATTTCAGTTCTTCAAAACAGCAACGTGCCAACAATGCGCATTAACACACCTTTATTTTAGAACAGATTTCCCCATGAGTCCACAAAGCGGCACACATGGATTTTCCATTTAAACAACCTGGTGAAAATGTGAAAACTAGAGTTGTGCTGGTCTGAACAAATCGCACCAAACACGCCTTATTGCGATGGGAGTACGATAGGGCCCTTACTGTTTTAGCATTTAAAAACGGAAGATGTTAAAATGATTAATTCTATCATTATCTACTGACAAGATATAAACAAGCTTGCCTGAGGACAAATTTTAATAGATGTGACTTTTGAGGTATACTAAATGACATAATTATACACTAAAGCTGGCAGACAGATAATGAATCATTTAGATACGTGACAGTTAAGCTGAGTTCTGAACAGACATCAAATCTCACACAAGCTCCAGCTTAGAATATTATCAGTTCTGTGATTGAGTCATCAAAAGCCTAATTTATTTAAAATTATGGCAGCTTCACTTTTGAAAGGCAATAATTTTCCTTTAAAAAGTAAACTTCCCCTTTTAAATGTTTTTTTGTATACTCCATGACCTCTCCGCAAATGTATCCCGTGTGCCCAATTAAATAATATATTGCCAGGACCCTTGGTGTTTATAAACAGTGCTGCATGTTGATCAGCTCTTAATAATCATCATGCAACCCAGCAGCTCCATCTCCAGCCACTTACGCAAGTTGTTCTTTTAGTAGCTCATTAGCATTCAAACGGTGTCCTTTGAGCCCAGCATTAAAGCAAGTAATAAATCGTGACGTCTGCGATATTGTTGTGTAAATGTACTTTTGGGCTGGGATTTGGAGATCAGAACTTCATGTGGGTGGTGCATCAACAATCATTCTAGGTTTGTTTGCTCAAGAGGATGTTGTAAAAGCAACCAAGCGGGAAGAAAGACAAATTGTGCAAACATTAATTCACTTTAATACAAAATCCTAGTTACGAACACCAAAAGCTTTGTATTTGATGGTGCTTACCCTGCATGTTTCTCAGCAATAATTAAATAATCTATATAAAAAACTAATATAAATACACCCCCTTCCCTTGCTTCCACACATCAATGATTCCAGTTTTTTTCAGGATCGGAGTGGCAGGTATGTGTGTGTGTTAGTGGATGTGTGTTCTGGCATGGGTATGACTACCCCCTGTCGCTGAAGCTCTCGGAGGACGTCCAGTATTGAGTCCAGCTCCATTCTAAATGCTTCCAGCTCTTTGGCTCTTCCTTGAGCGAGCTTCCTCCAGCGCTCCACCTCACTCTGTTGCTCCTGTTCCACCACCCGCCGTGTGTCTGCAATTACCTGCATCAGAACACCATCTAACATCAGTGTTCTCAATCACAGCACAGCGCACAGGCTGTCAATCACAATGATGTCCAGATCCATTGCAAACAACAATGTGCTGCACAGGAACACAGAACTAGATGACTAACACCAGTCTTCCAGTACAGTAATGACAAACAATAAGGCCATTGCACATTAAGAAATTGCATTAAAAAACCTATCTATCTATCTATCTATCTATCTATCTATCTATCTATCTATCTATCTATCTATCTATCTATCTATCTATCTATCTATCTATCTATCTATCTATCTATCTATCTATCTATCTATCTATCTATCTATCTATCTATCTATCTATCTATCTATCTATCTATCTATCTATCTATCTATCTATCTATCTATCTATCTATCTATCTATCTATCTATCTATGTTTCGTCTGTCTGTCTGTCCTTTTTTTTCTCCAATGAACACAAAAGAAAATATTTAGAAAAATGTTGTATACTGGTAGCCATTAGCTATGTTTCCATGCATTTCGCATAAGCGCATTAAAATTAGTTGATGGAAACACCAATTTTTACCAAACTAAAATATGATCATGCCTTGATTTTTTTATTATTTAAATAGGACAGTAAGGTCTGACTTTGCTTAGACAAAAGTCTTGCCACTTAACAGAAACAATGTAAATTACACAATATTAAGTCATGCTGCAGTGGAAAAAGAATTAATATTGTGTATGACTCCCATGAGCTTGAACGACTGCATCCATACATCTCTGCAATGACTCAAATCACTTATTAATAAAGTCAAAGGAATGGCAAAGAAAGCCTTCTTGCAGGACTCGCAGAGTTCATCAAGATTCTTTGGATTCATCTTAAATACCCCCTCCTTCATCTTACCCCAGACATGCTCAATAATGTTCATGTCTGGTGACTGGGCTGGCCAATCCTGGAGCACCTTGACCTTCTTTGCTTTCAGGAACTTTGATGTGGAGGCTGAAGTATGAGAAGGAGCGCTATCCTGCTGAAGAATTTGCCCTCTCCTGTGGTTTGTAATGTAATGGGCAGCACAAATGTCTTGATACCTCAGGCTGCTGATGTTGACATCCACTCTGCAGATATCTCGCACGCCCCATACTGAATGTAACCACAAACCATGATTTTTCCTTCACCAAACTTGACTGATTTCTACGAGAATGTTGGTTCATGCGAGTTCAAATAGGTCTTTATTTGTAATGATTGGGATGCAGTTCAACAGATGATTCATCCATCGGAAATAACTACCTTTTGCTACTTTTCCAAATGATCAACTAGAAATCAAGTCATTATTTGTTGCTCTTACAATTGGGATCGACGACAAGACTTCTGTAAGGCAGTGTACAAGTTGAACTGTCATTTTCTTAATGTATTTTACAAATTGCCCTTTTCATTATATATATATATATATATATATATATATATATATATATATATATATATATATATATATATATATATATATATATATATATATATATGTATGCATATGTTTTTATGCTCTGTCAGGGATAGGGTGGGTGTACTTTGGTTGGTGTTTGGTTACTAATACAGTATACATGGATCACATTTTTTTATGTCTTGAAACAGTATAAGGCATCTGCAGTAGAAATAACATCATAAAAGTTTAGAACCACTCTAGTGTTCTAAAGTTTAGAACCTCGAGTTTAGAACCACTCGAGTAAACAATGAGGAAATGTTCATTTTTGGGTGACCTATCACCTTATGACTATAAACAAATCTTTCTGACTCAATACTTTTGAACAGTATAGCACATATAGAAGAATGTGTGGGTGTTTTACCTGCTGAAGTTGTTTCTCTCGTTGACTGTATCTGAACTCCATGGACTGAATTTTTTGCTCTAGGCTAGTGAAGTGTTTTAGTTTAGGACTGTGGGCTTCTTTGGCCTCTTTCAGCTCTTCTAGAAGTTTAGACAGCTATTGATGCACAGAAAAAGAAAGCAAAAAAGCAGAAAGCAAATGAAAAACCTTGTGTTTACAGAAACTGAAATCACCAAACCTCAGTAAAGTCAGACTTTACCTGATTCTGCAGGGTCTCCTCCCTGAGCTTCGTCACAGCCAGAGCTTCTTTGGTTCCCTGGAGCTCCTTTACTTGCCCTTGTAAATGTTTTACTATGATCTGAATAGTGAAATAACAAAGATTCAAGATTCAAAGTGATTCAAGATGCAGTCAAATTATATCAGTTCTTTTTTAGTGAAACAAACCAATGGCTTTGGTGTTTGTTTGTAGTGTCAAGGTGAGATACTGTACAGTGCCAATTGTTGCACACAGCCATATAAACAGTCATGTTGAAGAGTTCATTAGTTTAAGTGCAGACCTCTTGTGTGTTGAGTTGACTGGTGAGTTCAGCCACTCTGGAGGAGGAATGCTCAAGGGCATGACGAGCCAGAAGATGCTCAATCTCTTTACGATGCTCGGCCTTGACTGAAGTGAGCTGCTCAGCATTCTGCTCTTCAATTCTGAAACATCATTGTATAAATGAATGAAGTATAGAAATTATGTAAATCCTACAGTTCTTCACAGTTTATTTGACATGATTGATTAACTATGGATTTTTATTTTAGTATTTTATTTCTTTTATATAATAATAATAATAATAATAACAATAATAATAATACATTTATTACGTATTTACATTCTACACATAATTATAGCAAAATGTTGAACATTTCAGAATATACATTCATAATTTTGATCTATTATTATATAGCAACAAATATTAGTGGTGGGCCGTCAACGGCATTAACGCAAGACTCTTATCGTGGGATAAAGAAAAAATATCGCCATTATTCTATTCTTAAAGTTGGGTTGGGAGCTGGGTCTATTCTACGCAAGCCATGATGACTTTCACCTTGATATTTTAGCGCGGATGTATACCAGACTGATGAGCCGTCAAATCAGCAGGATGTCTGACTTTAACTGCTGCTCAGCAGTTTCACTTTAACTCATGAACATTTCATTCATGCCCTTGTGACAAACTGAGGTATTAGACACCAAAAAGGAGTAAGGACTGGTGTAATGTAATGGAATTCAATAACGCAAGCCAAGTGGAAAGAAAAAAAATTCAGCATTTCGCGATGTGTGTGTGTCTGTGGAAAATTCCTCCATGACGGTAATAGTTTGATTGCGGTGTTTACTTCATTAATGCCACTAATATATGCATACTCCACGTCTTAATTATTCCATTTCTGTTTAGTTCAGTTATGACTTTAGTCGGATTAAGGTGATCAAAAATCACTGTTTTCCAAGATTTCCAGATTAATTTAACTTTATTCCAAGATTAATCTAGATAAAAAATGAGTCTATGCCCACTTATAAAAATATAAATTATGACATATTTTAATCTGATTATTTCATAAATAACAGATTTTCCACAAACACACACACACACACACACACACACACACACACACACACACACATATATATATATATATATATATATATATATATATATATATATATATATATGTATATATATATATATATATATATATATATATATATATATATATATATATATATATATATATATATAATATTTAATGAATACTTATATTTTACACATAATTATATCTAACTTGTTTGATTTTTTATATTATACACTTAACATTTCATTATTTAATATACATTAAAAATTCATATAATAAAATATTATGCTTAATATTTTTCACATTGATTAATTACTCAAGGTCTCATCATGTTTCTTTGATTAAATACAGATTTTCAAAGATGTGGTATTTTTTTCGAATCACCCTGTATGCCTCCATTTTTGATTAAATGCCACCATTAAGTGCATTTAAAATGCTTTAATGCTAGGGCTGTAACGATACACCAAACCCACGATTCGGTTCGTATCACGATTTTTGACCCACGATTCGGTTCGTATCACGATTTTTTTTTCGTGTGGGGTGGGAAAAAAAAAGATTTTAAAAAACGATTTTTTATTAAATAAGATTTGAAAATTTTTTATAAACTAAACATCAAAGAACAATATTAACTATGCAAATTATTACAATATAAATAGCCATATATAAAATAAATAAATAGCCAAAGCTATATTACTTTTGTTTTCTTTGTAACAAAATACTGTTGAAAAACCAAACAGAACTAAACTCCATTGTGTAGATGGTTCAAGCATGTTGAAAATTCTTTTTCAATCAAGTTCTCTTACATAGAAAAAGTAAATTAAATGGCTGCTAGGGATGCTCATTTCGGTTAATTTTGCTAACCGACAACCGCCGCTCATTAATTGGTTATTAATGGTTAACTGGTCAGATTACTATAAATTTTATATTAAACAAATTGACGTGTCTATTTTGTGTCTGACACATTAAATATTGCATTTTAAAATAGGCTACTGATTTATTTTTAAATGCTAGCATATTAATAACAGAACAGAACAACAAAGCATCTTCACGCACCTGCAGTGTTTAGCACAGAAGAGCAGAATAATCTAAATAAAATGAATAAAATAAATAGGACTGCCCTAAATTATTTTCATTTAAATAATTAATTTATATTACAAATCAAAATACTGACTGATTCTTTTTAATAACTGGCATAGGCTGTTTTTTTCCAATCATGTTTTTTCTTCCGTCAAATAAATATCGCAGACTTCCTCAAATTGCATTAAATATGCATTTATTTAATGCCCCGCTGTTATTATTATAATCACAAAACCTTTTACATTATTAATAGAAATCATTATTTTAAAGAATATGTCCTGATGGTTTCCTCTCTCTCCCTCGCGGTTCAAGTGCGCGTGCTGCGTGATGAAAAGACAACAACAACGCGCACATATGTAGACTTTTTGTAAACAGTTTTGTTGTTTAAATATGCTATTGCATTAATGTGCATACATGCTTTATAAGCCGAAAACAAGGCGCCTTTATGTTGACAAGTAAAAAAGAAGAGAAGAAGCTCGGTCCTCTTATGAAACGACTGAATCAGCTGGGTATCGATTGTGCATAAGTGTTGCTGTCTGTGTTGTTACAATTGTAATATTTAATACTATTGTGATATTCAAGATTTGTACATTCATACAGCTCTGGATAACTTAAAACAGCGATTAGATCTTCAGAGCGGCGTTAATGCGTCCTGAAGTAAAGCGAAACGGCTATAAACTCTAGCAAGATAGAGTGATTATATGCAGAGCCATATACCTTTATCTATTAATAAAGTATAACTATAGAAACTGTGTTCATCTTAACTGAAAGCTTCGTCCTGTTTCCTGTCCTCACGCATTGCGCACCTGTCAGTCAGCACATAACGTTAACTCCCAAAGGGTTAAACAGAAAGCACAACAGCACGGTTACAGAAAAGTTTCCTCTGCAGAAGAGTCGGGGCATCTGGTGAACACCCATCCCTCTCTGCACAGCCACATTAACAACAATGCTTTGACAGCATTGGCAATGTTTCTGCCGTTGTCTGTTGTCAAGCGGGGTTAAGTTGGTTTTGTTTTTGATATTCTTGACACATTCAGACGGTCCCTTACTAAGAGCTGCGTGCGAGCTCTCCCGGTTAAACGCATATTGCGAGGGCTTAAACGGAGCAGTGCTCGTAATGTAATTTCCTCACGTTCTTCTTCAACTAGCTCAACTTTTGCAGGCACGCGTGACGTTATTGGAAAGGTAGTCACAGGGTGTGTTGCGATTCTCCCTTATCACACCGCGACACAGGATCGTAGATCTGAGTGCCGCGATTTCGATTTCATATCGTGTATCGTTACAGCCCTATTTAATGCACAGCAAGGCATTAATTATCCTGCTTATTCCACGGCCATTTGTCAAGTTATATACAAAATTTAAAACTAGTTTGTTCTTTGCAATGCAATATTTCACAGCTTTTTTTAAAAATTTCTTCTTTACAACAAACAGACAAGAGAGAAAACGTGAGCAGAGATTAATGACATGGGCATATCTAATAGCTCATAGTAACGTGTTAGCTACCTCTTCATTAATCGCTCTATCCAATTACCAGTAGTTAAATGGCACCTATTTTACCCCTTTTTCAAGATTTAAGATAAGTCTTTTGTGTCCCCAGAATGCGTCTGTAAAGTTTCAGCTCAAAACACACATTAGATTATTTATTATAGCTTTCAAAATGTTAAGATTTTCTGCTCTGAACACATTGTAGCTGTTTTTGCTGCCTGTACCTTTAATGCTAGTTCTCCCCACCCACCATTCCCACATGCCTGTCAGTGTGCATCAGCACACTGATCTCACATAACGTGAAGCAGATCTCACGTAACGTTTGTGAGAAAAATACAGTATGATTGTTTGATGTATTTGTTGTAGAGTTAATTCAAGCCTTTCTGCAACGATGAGTCACACAAGGTTAAATGAGTAAAACACATTCTTGGTCACACAGATGATGATTGATGATCACAGAGAGCTGAACAGATTCTAGTTGCTTTGTGCACTCCTGTCTTATTGATATGATTATATGCAAACTACGGAGACATGTTAATACGCGGCTGTCAATCAATTTGATTGGCCTCCGACATCACTTTGTGGTGGGTCTCGAAATGGGAGGGATTTGGATCTAATTCTAACGTCATGAATTAAAAAAAGAGGCTTATTGTGTTTATATCACCCTAATATGACTGTGAACACACTATACCTACACACAGTTCTGTCCAAACAGCTTACAAAAGATGGTTTTCATCATAGGTGCCCTTTAATGTAATTGAATGTATTTTTAAACACAAATCATGGCTAATTATTGTTCATATATTTGTTGTACTTAATTTAATTTAAATACCATTTAGTTTTTCACATAAGATGATTTTTAAAATAACAGGATTTCTTTGCTTTTCATTTTGAGCTTGACAAGCCCAAATGCCAAATGGGACTGTAACAGTCAAACCACAAGAGGACTTCATAAATTTTTACCAGAGGTTTACCTGAGAAGCTGATTCTGTGCATGCGTGACCGCAGCCTGCAGTGAAACCTTCTCTTGTTCTCTCAGTACTTCCAGCTCCTCTAATTTAGTCCTCAAACTATCATTTTCCAGCTGCACCTCAGAGATGTGTGTTCCTGAGAAGGCTCCAGGATGATAGTCCCTCTCATCTTGAGTCGGAGGGAAAGTTTCCACTGAGGTTTTTTTTGTGTCTTTGGCTGTGCTCAAATGTCGCTTGGGCTCATTGTTGGGCCTTTCCTGGCTAGGACCTGACAGCATGGTCCTCCTTTCTCTCTGCAGACGTTCTATGGTGCGGGTCAGCTCCTGAATGCTGCGGCTCTTGGAGTTCAGCTCTTGGGTCAGTCTCTCTATGCGGGCTGCCTGTGCGGCCTCTGCGTGGAGCTGGTGGCGTGAGGGGCTGCGGGCAGGCTTGTCTGTTTGTGTTGAAGCCTGGGCCCGGCGGAGCTGTTCTTGCAGAGAGTCCACTTCTGCCTGGAGGACGCTCACTTGCTTCTGATGGACCTCCTTCACTTCCTCCAGCTCTGCTTTTAAAGCCTGAGTGTGGGATTCAATCAGCTCTGATGAGATGGCTGGATAGCTGTGGCTCTTCTCAGACAAACGCTGCTCCAAATCTGAGATCTGCTGTTCATACTGGAGCTGAAGAAGAGAAAAACACATATTGTATGCAGACATAATTGCATGCATAATTTACATTTATAAAGCTTAAATGATCCACCCAGAAATTTTATACATTTTACCTGTTAAGAGTTTCTTTTTACTGTTGAACGCAAAAGAAGATCAATTAATGATTGTAAGAAACTGGTAGCCATTTACTTCCATAGTATAAAAAAACACATACTGTAGAAGTCAATGGCTACAGGTTCCAAATATATTTTAAAATAACTTATTTTTGTTTAATAGAAGAAAGAAACTCATACAGGGTTTGGAGCAAGTGAAAGGCTTAGTAATTGGTGGCATAATTTTCATTGTTGGGTGCGTTATATATTATGTGAATTGTTTTTTTTGGATTATCAATTTCTTTTAAAAATACATTAGATTGAAACCTATTTAAGATTCTTTTTATAAGACATAATCGAAACAAAAACTCCAAGACTTCCAAAACTCCAAACCAGACCTTTAAGATGTTCTTACTAGGTACCTCATTTTTTGTCTAACTAAATGAACTTACATTTCTTTTAAAATGAACAAAATAATTTAAGGAATTTTAGGGACAGACTTTAAATACAGAGCATTTAATGTACAGCGCTCAGCATATAGAAGTACAACCCTCACAAATCTCTCTTTTAAATATTTTTATATTATTATATGCACACCTGCCTGAGTGTTTCAAGTATGCATATAAGACCTTGATTAGCTGTTCAGGTGTGTTTGATTTGGGTTGGAGGTAAAATCTGCAGGACACCAGCCCTCCAGGAAAAAGTTTGGTGATCCCTGATCTAGTACATGCCAGCTCTGGCATCTACCGTAAAACATACAAATCCATGCAAGCAATATGCTAAAAATATGTTCATGAAATATTAAACATGCTAATTAAAGTTAATCAACTTTCTTTAATTGTAAAAAAAAACAAAAAAAAAAAACAAAAAAAAAAAACATGAAACATGAAATTTTTATGACCTTTAAAGTTTACTCACAAACTATAAATAAAATATTAAATTTTTGAAGTGAGTAAACAACTCAATGACCACAACTTAAGCCCCGGTCAGATCACATGAATTTGTCACAATTTCGAAACGATTTTCTTGACGTGTTGACGTTTCTCCTCGTGTAATGTGGCATAGTTCACAACAACCGATACCATGCCTGCGATGCCTCATGACACCATCACAGAAAGTCTAGCATACTGAATTTTTTTTTTCATTCTTTACGACAAGTTCTGTCATGTTGTTGACTGTGCAATAGAAGCTCAGAACTTCTCGTTTATAAGCAGGTGCTGCCGCTAATGCGCTGGTCAGGTAATCAAAAAAATAGGCTACATATTTATTTATGCGTGGGTCATGGGTAGATAAGATCAATCATTGGTTATGCAAACTTTTACTACCTTTTATAAGATATTAAGGTGTTTTAAGCAATTTTATCTGACAGATTGACAATAATACGCAGACATTCCCATCACAACGAGTTTTTTGAGTTCTCTCACCCTTCCAACAGAGTTTGTTCTTCCAATGTAATCTGGGAACATGTTCAGTGCTGCGAATACATTAACAAAAAATTTAAAACATTAAGTAAAATTATTCCCTGCTTATTCAAATTTGTCTTTAATTGTGAAAACATTTTAATATAGGCTTCTCTAAAACTGTGAATATTTCACTTTCATTTAATTTAGGCTAGATTATTATATTATTTAACAAACCAACAAAATCTCAAGGCAGTGCGTGTTTTGGTGCATACAGCTGATTTGTTATGAATTGCTTCACCTCAAATATTATTCGTTATTCTTGTTTATAAATAACTGACCAGCAAAAGATACATTAAAATTAAGATGAACTTTTTTTTTTTTCCCAAGAAAAATATACTAATCATATTTTTGTTTGTGCCGCCCCACTACTTAACTATAAACTATAAGGATGATTTGTTGTTTCGCTCTGTGGAAAAAAAGGATTTAATGAATGCTTTACTGTGATTGTTTTATCACAAACCTCAGTTATATATTTGCAATTTTTTGAATATGTCATTATTTTAAATACTATGTCTCGAGCATCTGATTTTTCCTTGCTGCTGCTTATGTGCTTTCAATTTCATTTTTAACATCTTAATATTAAAAAGGAATCATAAGTTTGATCCTATCCATGTCATTGTCAGCAAGCATCAGTGTTTATTTGGATTGAAATAAGATTAAATAAAATTAATTTGAGATAAGAAATAATGTTATAGCAACACACAATTTTGTTACACATGTCAAGTCAAGATTTTATTTATTATTTAGATTTTTATTTATATTATTAATAAAAAATAAAACAAAATAAAAATTGAATAATCTGACATAGTGACTATCGTAATCGACAAAACAAACCGTGTGATCTGACGGTTTTTACTGACTCAAGAGTCTAACTACCAAAGTGTTTAGCCAACTTAAAGGGATAGGATCTTTTTAGATCAAAGAACCCTGAAAAATTGTTTTACATTTTTCACAAAAATATTTATACGAAGCAGCAAAACTGCTTTCTACTTTGATAAAAATAAATGCTTTTATGAAGACTGCACTAACGACAAACTAATGTTAAAATCCATCTTTGCTAGTAATATTTAAAAAATATGTTTTTGTGTGTTTTTAAGCAAAGAAAACTCGGCCTTGGTGAATTTACTGTTAAATTAATACTTTCAAAGACTGACCAAATATAGAGTAACTATCCAACATTACTTGGAATCAGCATCTCTTTCTAAATTCAAGGCGTGTAGAACACAGCAGGGTTTAGAAATGAATGAAATGATGCCACTCAGACGGCATATTATGAGCCCTGTGCACTTAAGACTATAAATAGAAACCTTATTTTCTCAGCAAACTTATTTTCTGGAAACAGATCGATCCAGCTGCGAGCTCTGGTAAAAAACATGCTTAAAAAACAGACAAATACTTTGAATTACGTGTCCCCATACTAAATAAAAACAGAAATGCTGTGAACAGTGAAACCAGCTATATCATGTTCCAGCAGTACAAACCAGTTTAATAACTGTGTTTTTAGTCCTTATATGCAAATTTATGAACACGTAATCTGTATATGAAAAGAGTACTTTGATTCTGTGATACTGTTGTTCCATTGCTCGGAGGCTGCGTTTGGCTGCTTCATCTCGGCCCTCCAGCTCTGCCTCCAGGCGATGAACACGTCTCTCTAACAAAGCCGCTGTCTGAGAGGACTGAGCAGGAGAACGGACATCCAGTCGATCTTCTTCAGCCCCGGTAGACGCAGCTGCCAAAATCAGGGCTGGCAGAGAATTTGGATGCCTGCGTTTCAAGAGTTCTTCCTTCTGTTTGAGCTGAGAGAGGAAATGAGAACATGAGTGATAGATGCACTACAAAAAATGCTTTACTTAAGATTTTTTTTTGTCTCATTTCAAGTCCAAATATCTGAAAATTCTTTAAATCAAGAAGTGGGTTCAACAAGTAGAAACAACAAGTTCAACAAACAACAAGTAAAAAACCTGTAGGGCAAGAGAAAAGTGTCTTCTGGTTAATGGATCGCAGATGTTTGGCTCTTGGGTGGATACAAAAAAAAAGTAAAAGGATGATAATAGTAAAAAATAAATGTCACCAAATAAACTTGGGTGGCCGTTAATATATACATGGGTGGCCCTGCCAAGTAAAGTTTATGTGTGGGAAGCCCTGAACATACATACATGCACCATAAACGTTTTAACCATAAAGACAAAAAGCATATGGATTTTATTTTATGTCGTATTACTATTAATCTGTCTTTTTCCTGAGTGAATAGGACTGAGCTGCCACTATATTAGTTTCATGAATGCAGAGTCATGCACAGACCATGGCAAGGATTTTTATTAAATAATACAATTCATTTCAGTTTGTATTTCCCAGTACCCTACTGAATACCCCAGAACACCTGAAATATATGGCATGATGTTTTGCATGGAATTGTAATGATAATATTGGTGTAATCTATATACATATATAATATATATATATATAAATGTTAAATGGGTTAAATACTTATTTATTACTTATTGTATGGAGTTTCAAATGTAATTATTACCTCAGTGATTATTTCTTTTTTTTACTTTTACCATTAATAATAATAATAATAATAATAATAATAATAATGAACAATAACAATTAATATTAGGGTGATTTCTGAAGGATCATGTGACCTTGAAGACTGTAGTAATTATATATATATATATATATATATATATATATATATATATATATATATATATATATATTTTTTAAATGCTGATAATAGAAAATCATAGAAGGCACAACAAATGTATATGTGTTGGTGAACTGAAGGGTTTGTGAAATGTTGCAAGCCAGAGTTGATCGTATATGAACAACAAAACTCATACAAAAGAATGTATGAGAAAGCTATTAAATTTATTCATCCAGATATGATGGATGAATATCAGTCAAATAAAAAAAGCATAACATTAAGAGGAGTTTGCAAAACTGACTATCCAGACAGATGGCCTGCTGCTCAAGGACACGGCTGAATAATTCTGGCGCTCAGGAAATCGAGCCCAAAAAAGAACGTGGCTTAAATAAGCAGTACCCACAGCAACAATGCTATCTGGAGAGAGAGAAAGAGAGAGAGAGCATGTCATAGTGACTGACCTGTCGCTCTAGGTCTTGGATTCTTTTTGCTTCACCTGCTTTTTCTTTTGCCTTTCTTTGTTGCTCATTGGCCCTCCTGCTAACCTCCGCTTTTAGCTTTTCTACCTGCTCAGTGAGCTTTTGAATCTCAGCGGTGGCAGCGTGGAGTCTGGCTGCATCTTTGTCCAGTAGTTCCTGGTTCTCGGCGTACCACTGCAGTCTTTTCTTCAGCTCTGTGACCTCTTCTCGATGTTTGTCATGGAGCAGTTTCAATTCGAAACCTTTATCGCCTGACAGAAAAAGCAAAATGGTTATTGCCGCTAAGATTAGAATAGGCTAAAACAGGGTTTTTCAATTAGAAGGCAAAACAAGGCAAGTGTATATATAGCACATTTCATACACAATGGTAATTCAAAGCACTTTACATAAACAAGAATAAAAGAAACATTAAATGGAAGTCTACAAAAATAGAAACAACAAAGAAAAAAAATGATTAAAAACAGATTAAAATGTGTTAAAACAGGTTTTAAAGGAATGAAAAAAAGAAAAGAAAGAAACAATAACATGATCTGTTCACATATCACACAGTGCTCACTCAGTAAACACAGCTAAACAGATGGGATTGAAGTCTTGATTTAAATGTGCCTAATGTTGGAGCACATCTGATCATTTCTGAAAGCTGATTCCAGCAGCAGGGGGCATAGTAGCTGATAGTGGATTCACCCTTTTTTGACTGAACTCTTGGAATTTCTAATTTACTTGATCCTAATGATCTGAGTGATCTATTAAGTTTGTATTCAGTGAGAATATCTGTAATGTATTGAGGTCCTAGACCAGGGATATCAATTAGTTTGTCATGGGGGCCAGTTCATGAAAAGCATCCCAAATGAAGGGCCGGAGAGATATAATTTGCTGTATGAGTGATGACACAACTACATATAAGAGCCCATATGCTGTATTTTTCCTTAAGACACCCACGTTGGTTTTTTCTACATTAAAATGTTAATATATTGTATTTTGAAAATACATAATATCAGAGCATTGTACGACAGACTTTTTTTTTCTTCTACATTCAGACACATTCAAATGTTATTTTTTGATCTGCATAGGATGCAACAATTATAGATTTTGGTTGTACAATTATATAGTCTGGAGAATAATCATGGGTTCACAGTTATCACGTCTAATGTAAATTCAAGCTTTATATTAAGTAGCTATTTAGATCAACTGCTGTTGCCATCTGCGTTCATGCATTCATAATCATTTTAATAATAATTCTCTCACATATATATTTGTTTACATTGCAACGGAAGGCAGGCATAACTCTCACTGTGAGATGTTTTCTACTGTGTGCGCCCAGAAAGACGCATTGCTCCGCTTGTGCACGCATATTGTCATATATTCTTACATTAGAGATAACAAACTTGCAAGCAGAAAAAGATGTGATATGGGAACGGCCGCTGATATAGTTAATCCGGTGTGCGTATTAGCCTCGGTGTACATACTTCAAACTTTAAACTAGGGTACAGTTGGTAACTTGGCATTACTTTGTTTAATTGCAGCAGTTTCGTTTTGTTCTGTGCAACAGGAAAGCGGCTTAGAGAAGCCTTCACGATTAATTAACTGTGATGAATTAAAGTGCAGTTTGCCTGCACAGCACTTCACTAGCTGGCCTCTGCTACATACAGTAAACATTTACAGCAGCATAAACTGTTGACTAAACTAAGGCTAAATTGAAAGCTAAATTTGATAAATTTTCTTTCTAATAAATGTATCATTGAAAAACTAAGAACAGTTAAAGAATAGCTTAAAACAAGACTAGTCATCAAAAATGACACGAATGAATAACTACACAACATGTGAAGCCTATCTAATCTGTGTGTTTTAATGATTTAGTCTAGTTTTGGGCTATTCTTAAATGTCCATTGAACTCACAGCCCAAATTTAGCCCTGTTTTAGCCAACCTATCAATGTTTAGATGACTATTAAACACAAAATATTGTGGTGGATAGATTTTGCGGAGTCAATAAAAAAACCATGAAGGAGGTGTGTGTGTGTCTGTCTGTCTGTTCTGAAAAACTCTTCATATACACCAAAACACTGAAAACGCACATCATGTGAACACACACACATTCTCTAGCCAGATGAGCCAGATGAGAGTTGTGCTCGTCGGAGTGTTCATCAAGGATCTACCGCTGGATCTATTCTCACTGTTTGTTAAACGTGATATTCAATTTATCTTGTTGTGTATATCTAATGATATATTCCCTGACTTTGGTCTTTTGAATCTATTACTTGTTCTCGGGTAACGTGTTTTGACTGAGCACAAAGATCAGTTAATATACAATGTAACCATGTACATTCTGCATATTGACTGATTGCTTGCCTTCATTTCCTATAATGTATAAACTTATTGTACGTTATACTTTTAGAATGGCCATTATTGATTATTAAAACTGATATTCAACAAAAGAGAGGGTATGTTTCGCATATTTAATGTATATGAAAGGAGGCTGTAATGTTATAGGCTCAAACAGTGAAGATGATGCTCATATATGCAGCACAAGGCCTCAACATTTCTGCTGTCTGTTAAGTTGTTAATATCAAAAAGAAAATAGCAGTTCCTTATATCATGTTTTCATTTTATTGTTAGGAGAGTGAAACAACGTAGCCAGGATGATGTGAATAAGGTTATAAAGTACACTGTTTCCCTGGAAGATTTACCGACATGTTCTCGAGAGTCAGTTTTCCATATCAAACTTGCGAAGTCTGAACTTACAAGGAGAGGATGCAGGACTGTGTGTAGGCTACTTAATATTGAGGAAAAGCCCCAATCAGAGGCGAATGTCTGCAGCCGCGCCTCCGTTTTAAGATGTCTCCTTTTTCCCCCATCCACACTGAGATGGAGCAGCAGCATTTTAGAGTGAAAACGGCCTCTTCAGCGTTTCCAAAATGCTACGTTTTCGGCGCTCGAAACAAATCAGGAGTTGGGACATCTGAATCAATTCTCAGCTCAATTAAAGATGACAATTATAAGGTGAAAAAAGACGGTAACACTTTGATATCTGAAGTGCTCACCTGATTTACACACAGCCTGAACTTTAGCAAGATCCCTCTCTTTTCTCATCATCTCCAGATCTACATGCAGAGCTTGTTTCTCCTGCTTCAGCCTGCGGACCTCCTCTTGCAGCCGTTCTTCCTTTTTCTAAACACACAGACCTTGGATGTTAAATTCTGTCTACGTAGGCAGTTTGCTAGGTTTTGGAGGAGAGCTACTGTTCACTTACCTGTGCAGCTTGTACCTGACTTGTCAACTCTGCAATGTTGAAGCTTTGGTCAACAATGCTTCTCTCTCTGATGGTTCTTTGAATGTTGTTTGTGTTCATCCGGTCCCTGGGGAATGAATATTCAGTGCTTTTATATCAGCTGCTGCAAAGAACAGCATGAGCAGTACAAACCTGCTGTGATATGTATTATGACACATTGAGAGCACTGACCTAGCGAAGGAGAGCTCAGTGAGAAGTCTCTGGTTCTCCATGAACAAAGCCTCCTCGTTCTGTTTGCTTTGAGCTTGGAGTGCTTTCATTTGCAGATACAGCTTCTCGTTCTCCTGTTAAAAGCAGCGGAAATAAGTTTCAGACATGTTTTGCTCTGGGAGTATTTGCAGCATATGAATACTAATGACTCAAATGCAAATATGTTCAGAGCGAGCATTAGAATGAAACGCAGTTCCAGATAAAAATTAATTGGATTTGGTTTTATGGAAAGGGCATGAGTACTTTGGTAATTATAGGAAATGTGAAAAGTAATTACCAACGTTATTACAAATTCAGAGTCATAATAGTGTCAGTTTAAAAGAACTCTGTTTAATTACATATGTATTATTACGCTGAAATGTTGAAAATGATCTAAAAAAAATAAGATAAGAATAGATAAGAAAAGAAAGATAAGAAAAATAAGGTCTTTAAAAATATGATAATATGTACTACAATTCTATCCATCCATCCATCTGGTCATGTCTTTCTTGTGTTAGACCATTTTGTGTTGTGCCGCGCAGTACAGCAGCACTGCGTGTGGTCACGTTCATTTACTAGCACATTCTCAATAGCCACATCTGTATGTATGTATGTATGTATGCATGTATGTAAGCATTTATGTATGTATGTATGCATGTATGTATGTATGCATGCATGCATGCATGCATGCATGTATGTATGTATGTATGTATGTATGTATGCATGCATGTATGTATGTATGTGTGTATCTATCTATCTATCTATCTATCTATCTGTCTGTCTGTCTGTCTGTCTGTCTGTCCGTCCGTCCGTCCGTCCGTCCGTCCGTCCGTCCGTCCGTCCGTCCGTCCGTCCGTCTGATGAAGGCATACCCATTAAGTTTAGTTTTAGAATTCCTTATTTAATACGAGGCTTGATAATGAGAAAAAAGAGAGGGCTAAAGAAAATACTAATAATATTCAAAGATGATCTCCAATTAAATAAAAAAATTATTTTGCAAGGCACAAATGAACAACTGTTAACACCATCTGCGCAAAAAAAAATCCATGTTCCTTATAGTTGGAAAAAGTATATTCTCCCCTTATTCTTAATTCAACTAGAGCTGTAAACAAGTTAAGAACATTTACTATCCACACCTTAAGACTAATCCTGCAACTAATTTTGCTTGGCCAACTATAAAGTTAAAATTTTTCCATTCTTTCCTTGGAATATTTACAGCCAGAAAGATTTTTTGTTGTTGTTGAAACTAAAGCCCAATCCTTCAATAATGCATTTAAACAATCTAAAAAGTGGCACCAATGTTGAACATTCAGTAAAAACATGAAAAACTTAATGACTGCTGTGAAAATTATGAGAGGGCAAGACATTCAGATTCATTTTGGGGAAAAAAACATGTGTAGCTAACACACAATGCAATATTCTCTACTGTAGATCACCTGAACATTTTGGCTTTTTGACTGATCAGTCATGGCATAAAATGGTCATTTTTTCTCTCCATTTTTATCCTTGAGAAAGACTTACCTGATGGTAACCCTGAATCAGAGTCTCTTGTTCCTTCATCTCTTTTTCTATGAGCTTGAGTTTCTCTTCAGTCACAGGGTCTGAAGCTTCACCAAAACTCCACTTCCGTTTGTTACTGGCCTCTTCGGCACGGTGCAACTGCGAATACAGCAATTAACAGTAATTGACTGGGAACTGTCTGATCAAACATTATTAGGTGCATTAACAAAAAAGTGCAGCATGGAAATATTTTTTTTTGTATAATAGCGTATTTAAAGCTTTTCTTTGACGTTGACATGTTGTTATATTTTATGTAACCGTTGCATAAGCCTTTCAACAGTGTGGGCAGAGACATGCTGTCCTCCTTCAGTCAATTTTGAATAGCTTTAGTATGTTCACTTTATTATGGCAGCTCATTTAAATGGATTCTTATAATGAAATGCAAGCAAAACAAAAACTCCCTTGAATAATGAATAATAATGTGTTTGTGTAACAACTGCTTTTGTAGCACCATGAAATTAAATCTTTAGACGTAAACATGACTGCTTATCACAGGATTTTAAAATGGAGTCATAACAGTTTCACTTTTTTAAGAAATCTGTTTAATTACGTATGTATTATTATGCTGAAACGTTGGAAATGATCTAAAAAATAAGATTAAATAAAAATATGATTTTATGTACTAAGATTCTATCTATCGATCGATCCATCCATCCATCCACCATATCCATTCATCCCTCCATGTATCATATCCATCATCCCTCTATCCATCTATCTACTTATTGTAAATAGAAATTTGGATACAGGTATTGTCATAAAATTAAACAATTGACTAAGAATTAAGGAATTGTTTAGCCAAAAATTCTGTCATCATTTTCTCACCCTTCGCTTTTTCAAAACACATTTGAGTTTCTCTATTTAGTTGAACACAAGATAAGATATTTTGAAGAATTGACTTCCAAGTCAAGTCGATAAGTATCATCAACCAGCATTTTTCAAAATATCTAATTTTGTGATTAGATAAGAAAATATAAGAAAATCATAAGAAAACGGTGAGGTATTTTAGTTCTTTTTTTGGTGAACTATCCCTTGAAAAGTCAAACAAAGGGGGAAAAGATGGTTTTCTAACATTCTCCAGATTTTGAGAAAATATTTCATCACTTCTTTGAGGTTTGGAGGACTGGCAAAAAACATTAAGAGCAATGTCAATTTAAAAGTGAACACGGAGCTTATTGTGATCTCTGAGCCGATTCAGAAAATCTCCCAAGACAGTCAAATATGGAGCACTGAAACAATACACTGCTACAGTACAATAAAAAGGGCACTTCTGCAGCTCAAACATTAGAGCGATGCACTAGCAAAGCCAATGTCATGGGTTTGATCCACAGGCAATGCATCCACTGACTAAATACAGCTTTGGATAAAACCAAGTTCAATTCAATTCAATTCAGCTTTATTTGTATAGCGCTTTTACAATGTAGATTGTGTCAAAGCAGCTTCACATAAATGGTCATAGTAACTGAAACAGTGTGTTCAGGTTTTAGTGTTTAAGTTCAGTTCAGTTCAGTTTAGCTCAGTTCAGTGTGATTTAATCATTACTGAGAGTTCAAACACTGAAGAGCAAATTCATCGATGCGTAGCTCTACCAATCCTGAACCATGCGAGGCAGTGGCGACAGTGGAGAGGGAAAAAAAACTTCACCTGATGGGAGTGAAGAAAAAAAACCTTGAGAGAACCAGACTCAGTTGGGCACGACCATTTTAATTTCTCCGCTGGCCAAAAGTGCCTCTTAAAACTTAATAGGAAGACATAATAATGGTTATTGTACACCTGCTTAAAGGTAAAGTGCACAATGATGATAGTTATCTTAAATAATCAAATAATCACACTTATGTGGTTATTAAATGATTTTAAAAGGTCTAATGGTGTGTTTTAGTGGCACACGGCAGCCTGTAAAGAGCGGGTTGAGTCATCACCACCATTATGACCTTAACCCAGGTTGCTTCAGGCTGGGAAAAATTGGCCATGGAAATAGGTATTCTTGAATCCAGCTGTCCCTGGAATATGTTTATGGAACCATTCGGAACAATGAGGCATGAGCACAAATTCAGCCTTGGTCGTTTGGTGCAAGATATTCTGCAGTAAATTGTTAAATAGAATAAAACTTTCTACAAAATTTGATAAACAGTTAAACCGAATGAAATATCCTTGCCCTTTCCTTGGTTCATTTTCTGTTCTGTACAGTAAATTTTTTTTTATTTGTCAGTGCAACAAAAGACAAGTTCAAATTGAATCTAAGCATTGGATTAAAATAAATATTTAAAGCCTTCAAATAAATACTTAGAATAAAAACCTTACAAAACCCATCTGTGTTGAGGTCACCCTTCCTCATCGCTATGAATATCAAACAGCATCCTATATTAATGCATAGGCAAAGCAGCTATAGAAAACACACATCAGCCATAAAGGTTATGAATGCTTAACCAAACCTTCATCTAAAGATTGTCCTTTTTACCAAACACTCGAGTAGTAATTCATAAAACGTACGATTTACCATATAGTGATACTAGAGGCGAACTGTAGGGCAACTGAAGGTTTTCTATTGATTTATATAATAAGGACTTCATACGAGCTTTACGGCTGAATAAACAGGGTATGAAAATAGATGAACTTGAGTGTATTCTACGTCCTCAGTCTGTAGCAATTCATCATGAAGAGGTAGATGTAGAGCAGCTCAGTTTCCCTGAACGTTTTACATGGTACGAACACACAAAATGAGTCATTGGTGATTTAGAGCCATAGAAAAACAATCACCAGGAGAACAAACCTTTCTTTCAGAAAACGTGTCTGAAAAAGTCCTTTAAATCCCTTTACTGTCACCCCACTTTTTGAGTTCACACTTGATAATGATATATGGTGTGTTTCAAGATATGTTCGCGTTTAGGTTAAAATTGTACTGAAATACATCATATCTGTGTCATGATGACAGTTGATACAATTAGGGCTGCACGATTCTGGCAAAAATGTGAATCACATTTTTTTTTTGCTTAAAATCAAGATCACGATTTTCTCACAACTCTGTAAATGTAAAATAAAGGTTAATATAATTTGCCTATTATTATTGTTAATTCTCAAACATATGGTAAAACAATGAAAATAATATTAGGCCTATGTGTAGATCTACTGTTGCTTAAAGTGCTAAATTTTTTATAGACATTATGGTGGACTTGAACAGACTTACAATATGTCCTGTTTGTTGATTTACAGTAAAATTATGATATCAGAATATAACTATCCATAATTATAAAGTTTATTTATTATGTTTAAGACATGTGCTTGTCATCTGTTATTGACAACATTATTAGACCATTTGTTTTCACTAGTAAAATTACAATTTTGTCATTTTCAGATTCTTTCTTGCATTATATTTATCATTATATATAGCCTAGGGTTGTTATACTGACACAGTAAACATTTATTTTCATGCACAACACTTTGTGTTCGCTATGAAAGAAAAACACGTTAAATGCTTGTCTTAATCATAACTCTAAAATGTGATATGATCATTTAAATGATGTGTGCACAGGTTTCACTTTCACTTCCGAGTGCGGCTCATGACTGTTGTCACTATGAGAAAAAACACATACATGCAAATCAAACCACCCGCACGGCCCTCAAACGATCAATCTGTGCAATAAGTCCTTTACCTGTTATTCACAGCCTATGCAGGTTGTGTTCACTACAGTAGGCGTCATGCGTGCAAAAGCGCATTCTCGGTAGTAAACGAACAGCTCATGGTCAGCTCACGTGCGATTTCGCGACCGCAAAAACATCATTAATGAAGACAGAAATGGCATTTTTGGGTGAATTATACCTTATAAATACAGTATGTGACACTTTTAATGTCATTTGAAGGTGTGAATGTTGCTGTGAAGACTTGTGCGACTGCCATGTTTCTCTCCTGACCATGAATATATACATGGCTGACTCGTAGAAAGCTGAATTAAGATCGTGTGTAGGGTCAAATCGAGATCGTGAATTTTTTTCGATTAATCATGCAGCCCTAGATAAAATGAAAGTTGATAGTACTTACAAAAGTGTCTTATAGTGATGTTAAATACAATTTAAAAAACTGAAGTACATAACACACTGCCGCTAGATCGTGCCACTAGCAAGTGTGCCTTAAATCAAGTGATTTCAAAAGTGAAAGTCGTCATCCTGCATATTGGTAGTGAACACATTATTGGACTACACATTTGAAATGTTAAATAAATACAATTAAAAAACTCCAGTACATAACACACTGCCGCTAGATGGCGCCACTAACAAGTGCGCCTCAAGTCAAAGTTAAATGATGTTAAATAAAGACAATAAAAATAATTCACAGTGCAAAAGAGACTGCCGCTAGATGGAGCCACTAGCAAGTGAAAAGTGCTCATCCTGCATATTGGTAGCGGACACACATTATAGGACTAGATATTTGAAATGCTAAGTAAATACAATAAAAAAAACTGCAGTATATAACACACCGCCGCTAGATGGTGCCACTAGCAAGTGCGCCTCATGCCAAAAGTTATTTCAAAAGTGAAAGTCATAAGTCATCATTCTGCATATTAGTAGCAGACACAAGCATAATAGGACTATGCATTTTCATTGTACTATACAGTACAGTATGCACAGTGGATCTGACAGATGTAAGAAAATAGGGTACAATGACATCACTAAATGATATCCTGAATGAAGCAGTAATAAAGTGAATTCTGAAGCAGGCTGAACTGAGTTCCTCACAAAAATATATGACATGATCATATGAATTTAAGACTTGCTGCTCTGATTTAAGTTTTTTTTTTTTTTTTAAGTCTTACAGGGATAGTTTGCCCTGATGACTCCCATATGATTCGGTCAGCGATTCATTTGTTCCCAAACCCCTCCTTTGCATGATACTAATCTGCTGTGATTGGTCCAATGACCCAGTCTGTTGCGATTGGTCGACTGCTTTCAGCGAGAGATGAAAAGAAACACCCAACAAGGCTTATTAAAATTATTGAAGTAGCCATTGCAGAGTTTGTGTGAGCCAAATGCAGTTAAAGACTAGCATATTGAAGTGAAAAACAACGACACACATTCAGTATTAATCCACACAGTGGCAAAACCTGAACCATTTTGAAAACAAACCGCATCATGCATGTAGAAGCTAATGGTGGCCATAGCAACAACAAACAGCAGGAAATCATAAGCTCACAAACACATTTAAATCTGTAAATAAATCGACACGCGTCTTGTTTTTAACGTGGTTATAGACATGTGTGAATATATAGAGTTAACCAGATACAGTACAAGTCACGCGAAGCAATTACAAGTAACAAAACACAATTAAATACACATTTTGCAAGCTAGAAGAAAAACAAGGATGCAATCATTTTAAACACTCAAAGAGAGAAAGGGGTCCATATGAACAGTGTACTGACAAAAGTTCCTGTCAAGGTCTAACAAAGACCTATAAATATTTTCATTAAATAGTCTTTGCTGCTCCTTCCTTTAACAAACGACCAGCAAATCCCCCATTTCAGGGTAGGTTATTGTATTATTCATCAGAATATTCTCTTGTTAACATTTACTTATCTTCAATAACGATCAATTCCACACCCCGCATACCACTAGTGTTTGAATGGAAAGGCGCGTTCACGTTTTTTCAAATCCGGCACCTTGTAGATGGTATTGTTTTGTGTCGACATTGATATAAACAGGCAAAAAATTCTGATGAATGACAAATCATTTAAACGACTCTAAGTCGACTCTTTTTTGTTTTAAATCAATAGTTTTAAACAGATTTAAACCCCAGCTGGATGTTTTTATTCACTTAGAGCTGTGTTACACACTGCATGGTAGGTCATTTTCAAAAACCCATAAAAGGGGCTCTTTAAAAATAGGGCAGTCCACAAGTATAAGTCTAACAGTTTGGTTTCTGCCAAAAGAGTAGAAGTTCATGAGTAAATCTAGAGCATGCCTAATACAGCATCTTATGTAAACGATCTCATTATTTCTTGAGTTTAAAAAAAGGTTTGATTTTCTTCCTATTACTAGCTGGGTTTCAAAAATTAATTTTCTGAGCACTGAACCTATTCTGCTTGGCGTTTGTTAAGAATATAGCCTTTTATTAGTGCCTTTAAATCTGAAGGTTGGATTTTGTGTCAGTAAATATTATTTTTAATCTATCCCTTTATAATTTATGACAAAGCAATTTTAGATTTATTAAACTTTTTAAAAATGTGTGAAAACCCTGCCACAATCCTTAAAAAATAAAAAAAGACATTAAAACAGGTTTGAAATGATAGAAATGCGAGGAACTATTTCTGTCACAGCTAAACGAGAGGTCACCTTGCTCTGTAAGATGTAGTTCTCCTGTCTCAGGGCTGTCAGCTCTTGCTTGTGCTGCTCTTGTAACTGGTCTTCCCTCAGACTGAGCTCCCTCTCTTTCTTGGCGAGCTGCAGACGGAGACGCTCCAGCGATGCAAGCTCCGGACCAACATCCATCTTCTCTTGCATCCCCTCATGCTGACAGACAAACAGAACAGGATTTTAATGAGCTGGACAATTTGATCCATTGATCAGTTTCAGTCACAGCCAACTCACCGCTGTCATTGCTTCAGAAGCAATCTTGTTTGCTTGGAAAGGACCTTTGTCCTGAAGACTGCTGGCTTCAACCTGATGCTGTAGGAATGCAGCAAAAGACTGCACAGATTCTACCAGTTCACTGCTTAGCTTTAAACTTGTGTCTAAACCTGTTCAAAACAAACAAAAAAAGACAAAGCAAGTATTGTCGGCTATGAAATTACAATCAGTAGTTGCATTTTATATTAAAAATTTAACATTTTTAGGACCCTTGACATTTTTGCAGAATCCTTTTTGCCTATTATTTCTATTACAATAAAGATGAAGATGCTTTTCTTCCTAAGTTCTTATTTACGGTAATATGATTATTTTATTTTAAATTTTACATAACACTCCAATAAAACAATAATTATCTATTTTTCTCTTAAATAAATACTGAATACTAGTACATTGGCCAAGAGAGCTTAACACAATGCAATTTTACAATTTTTCATTTTAATTAAAGGTCTTTCTTGATTTAACAGCAAACTTGCTGCAAATCGTCACAACAAGGCAAACAAATTAAGAAAACACACTATGAAAACACAACACATGCACATAGCACAATGGAAATGTTACAAGGAGACCCAAAAACATGACGGACCCAGCTGAGATTTGCTTATTGTGCCATGCTGGTTGCAGGTGATCGCTGAAAGGTGAGGTTTTTATGTTTATTTTAACATCCTGATAACACAATTCCCTTTTCAGGGTTCATACACATTTTTGTTACTAAAATTCTATGACTTTTCCATGATTTTTCCAAGACTTTCAAGTAAATTTTCATGACCTAATGTTTTATGCAATGTCTTTATATGCGTGGTAAAATAAAAACATTGCATGTTTAAATTTATTGCAGCATATTGTAAAACACACAGGAATCTTTTAGTTTCAATTTATATTTATACCTATGTAAAATAAATTTAGATAATGCTTACACCGCACTACAGTGGTAATGTGAGAGTATGAGATAAGGACAGAATAGAAGTCAAGACAACTAACCCAAGGTTTCCGCTACATTCATTCTTCCACAGTGGAGTGCCTTTCCAAAATTTATCTAGCCACGGCTACATTACAGCTTCTCATTCAAAACATTCAGTCATTTTTTTTTAGCGGGTTATTATCGCACTAAAATGTATTAGAAGGTAAGTGAACTATAACAGCGCAAACTTTTCTGTAACCGCAGTAGTGCTGTGCGTTATTTGTTTAACCCTTTAAGGCAGTGGTCACCAAACTTGTTCCTGGAGGGCCGGTGTCCTGCAGATTTTATCTTTAACCCTAATCAAACACACCTGAACAAGCTAATCAAGGTCTTAAGTATACTTGAAACATCCAGGCAGGTGTGTTGAGGCAAGATGGAGCTAAACCCTGCAGGGACACCGGCCCTCCAGGACCAGGATTGGTGACCCCTGCTTTAAGGTGACGTGGTGACTGACTGACTAACAGGTGCGTGATGTGTGGGGCCAGCAAACACGATGAAGCTTTCAGTTAGGATGAAGACCGCTTCAATAATTATACTTTGTAGATAAAGGTCTATGGCTCTGCATTCAACAAACAGCGACTTTATCTTGCTGGAGTTTATAAATGTTTTACTTCACTTCAGGACGCATTAATGCCGCTCTGTAGGTCTACTAGAGATATTCACAACTATCCTAGCAAACCTAATAAATGTTGGAGACATATTCACTACATAAATGCGCTAAATTGCACTTCAGCAGTGTTTACTTGAGAGGGCACAAGAAAATCTGCATTTGAGCAGCGTATATTTGAGGGCGTGCAAGAAGTTTTGCATATGAACAGAATATGAATCTCGACTTAATACTTAATACTGTGCTCACAACATTTGTCATTGAAATAACACAATAGGTAGTTGGTAGATCTGTGCAAAAGGCCTGCCACCAGAGCTGGAAAAGTCCTAGAGGAAACACTGTAACCTATATTCAAGTATACAGACACAGTTGAACTCAGATTTATTAGCCCTCCTGAATTATTACCGCCCCTGTTTATTTTTTTTCCCCAATTTCTGTAAAATGAAGGGAAGATTGTTTCAGCACATTTCTAAGCATAATAGTTTTAAAACTTATTTCTAATAACTGATTTATTTTATCTTTGCCATGATGACAGTAAATAATATTTTACTAAATATTTTTCAAGACACTTCTACACAGCTTAAAGTGACCTTAAAAGACTTAACTAGGTTAATAAGGTGAACTAGGCAGGTTAGGGTAATTAGGCAAGTTATTGTATAACAATGGTTTGTTCTGTAGATTATCGAAAAAAAATTAGTTTAAAGGGGCTAATAATTTTGTCCCAAAAAAAACCAACATTAATAACTGCTTCTATTCTAGCTGAAATGAAACAAATAAGACTTTCTCCAGAAGAAAAAAATATTATCGACATACTGTTAAAATTTCCTTACTCTGTTAAAAATCATTTGGGAAATATTTAAAAAAATTAAATAAAATCAAAAGGGGGTAATAATTCTGACTTCAACTGTTTATGTTTTCCATGACTTTTCCAAAACTTTGTGCGTTATTTGTTTTTCCAAAACTTTTCCAGACCTGGAAAATGCCCTGTCAAAACTCCATGACTTTCCAGGTTTTTCATGACTGCATGAACCCTGCTTTTGTATATTATTAGCCTACATAACCATAACCTAAATTGTTGGGTACGTCACGTTGTTGGGTTCCCATGAAACATTTCCCTTGTGTTCCGTACTATTTGCATGTGTTGTGAGAGAATTCAGTGCGTTTTCTTAATTTGTTAGGTTGTGGGAATTTATGCTATTAAACCAATGAGGATCTTTTCATAATCTAATTGTGTTTTTTTGTAATTGCATGTGTTTTCTTAAATTGCAGCAGGTTATGCTCTCTCGGCCATCGTATGACTGCTTTATAAAAATTTATTAGAATCAAAATTATATCTGAATGAAAGATATATTAATAAATTAAATACATTTTTAATGAAAATTATCCTCTTTTTCTCGTTTGGTAAATATTTATATTTGTGAACTTTGGTTGACTGGATTAAAATGAAATTTAAATGAAAGATAAATTTAATTAAATTATAAATGAAAATTATCTTTTTCTCTTTTGGTAAATACTTACATAGTGAACTGTGATTGAATTGATTGACATATAACAATTCCTTGGAATCAAAATGATATCTAAATGAAAGATATATCAATAAATTAAATAAATTATAAATTAAAATTATCCTCTTTAGGTACAAACTTATATTTATGAACTGTGATTGTACTAATTGACATTTAAACATTTATTAGAATCAAAATAATATCTGACTGACAGATATATTAATAAATTAAAAAATATTAATTAAAATTTTGAAAAGTGAACTAAATATACTTTATCTTTTAATTTTGCAGATAAAAAGGATGTTACTTGAGATTTTTGTGGAAGTAAACCAAGTACCTTTGATTGTGTGTGTTTGGTTGAGGTTTTGAGTTTTTTTAAAAGTCTGGTTCTGAGCTTTCCTCAGTGTTGGAGGAGATGGAGGTTTGGCTGCTTGAGCAGCTCTGCTGGGTGCTGGCACTCTGTGTAACGGCTTGCTCTCAGGTTTTTTAACCCTCACCAACGGAACCGGAGCTTTTCTAGAGGAAGCAGATGTAAATGCATTGCTTCTGGCAGGAACCTGAGACACACAAGTTGATAATGCATTATTCATAAATGTACTATCACAATCATGTGAATAAATAAGAGAAATTATGTCTCATTTACTTTAGAGAGTATGCGCCTCTTATCTTTCCATTGTCATTTCTCAAAACGACAGAAATTACAGAATCTAATTTACACAGGACGTTCATGACTGATAATAGCAGTCTCTAACCTGGCGCTTCTTTGGTTTTAAAGGTGGAGGTTCCTGAGAGGAGGTGTCCTGCTCCTGCATCAGTTTTCTGATCTCCTCCGATATGCTCTTCTGAGTGAACTTAAAGGAATCTGGATGTTCTCCTCCCGTAAGGTTAGCTTTATTACCTCCTCCATAGCCTTCATTAGCTGAACTGAAAGGGCTCTCGTCTGAAGATATCCTTAATGGACTTTGATTGTCTCTGCTCCTGGGCACAGCCTCACTGTAAGAGAAATACGTCTTCTAGAGCTGCTGTAATGAGAACATATGACTCATATTCTGGGAAGGTGAAGGTGAACTCACGTTATGGGCTGGAGAGATAAACCACGGGTGAATCCGCTGTCTGGTCCTATGGGCCGCATAAGTTCCTCAGCAGTGGGTAAATCTGCATTACAAAAGTTAAATTCTGGTCACAAAAATTCCAGAGTCATGTTTTCACTAGTGAGCTGTAAATTTGATATGCATGGCTGTGTCTCTGGGCTTTGGCAGTGATCGATAAGCTGTCTCTCACACTGAAGTACTGCTCAGATCGAATACAATCTGTCTTAGGAAAAGCAGAGCCATTTATCATAGATTTGAATCGCCACCACCCATGGTGAATTTGCAACCAGGGGTTTGTTTAGGGCTCATAAGAACCTAAAAGGGTCGTTCACCCAAAGATGATGCTCAAGTGGTTCTAAATGTTGATAAATTTCCTTCTTCTTTTAAACAAAAAACAAGATATTCAGAAGAATGTTAAAAAAGCAGCTATCCACATCTGTAGTAGAAAGAAAAGTATGATGAAAGTGGTTTCCCCCCCAACATTCTTCAGGAAATCTTCCTTTGTGTTCAAAAGAAGAAATAAATTCAAACAGGTTTGGAAAGAGGTTGAGGATGAGTAATTGTGTGATGACACAATTGTTATTTTTGGGTGAACTGTCCCTTTAAAAAAGTAAAACAATGAACTAAAGGAAGGATTGGCTTTTAGCCTGTGTATGCTGCACAATATATCTATTCAGTATTGATATCACAGTGTTTGCATCTGCAATAGTCACATTGCAAGATATGCAATGTTTAGTCTGGATTATAGTTGACAAGGAGCTAAAAAAATGTATTTAATTCCTGTATTTATACAGAATTTATAAGATTTATGCATAAGGGAAAAAAAAGGTTTTCTTACTTTGATTGTTTTGTCTTGTTTCAAGCAAAAACATTTTAAAGCAAAAACAAGTTTATTTTACTCCATAACTAGTTTTAAGGTTTACCGCGGTTTGAAAAATTCAAGGTTTTAAAACTGCTAAATTTATCTGCTATACCGTTCCTAAGATAAATGTAAGCTTTTTTGTGCGTGTATGTGTTTTTCATTTGTTGTAAAAAATCTGTTTTTTAAACTAATCAAGACAGCAGAAGTCAATGTTAATCCACTAATCTTTCCAAGAATCTAAACTAATGCTAAAAATAGATTTTTTATAAACAAAATAAAAGAAAAGATGAATAAAAAGGGCAGATCTATTCATTTATATTTGTTAAAGTTAGTGTTATATATTTACAGCCTACAACAAGTAAAACAATTAAAACAAATGAATAAACAAATAAATAAATAAATAACGTGCATTGATAAAGTGTGCATCTGCAAATGGCACATCACAAAGATATACAATGTTGAGATTGAATCAAAGTTAAACAGTAGCTACAGAATTGTATTTAATCATTGTATTTATTTGATTTATACAAAAAAAATTTTTTTTGACTTGTTTCTAGACCAAATATCTACATTTCAAAGAAGAACAAGATTATTTCACTTACCCCACTGGCAGATAATTTTGCTTGTTTTAAGTGCTCTTAATTTTGACTTATTTCTTCTGATGGTGAAGACAAAAATATTTTTTACTTGCTCTAAGAGTTTTTTGATATTCGGATTAGACACGAGACAAAGCAAAGTATGCCTTTTTTTGCACTGAGATTTTTTACATTCCTGTACTTAAATACTGTTAGGCTTCCCAAAAAAAACATTAAATAGTGCTACTGACCCTTCGATAAGCCACACCCAAAAACTGCCACCCACCAATCGTGGCTTAGCAATTGTAGCTACACACAGGAGCTCTGTCAAGCTTTCGAGCGAGAGAAACAGGCCAGAGTGTTGTGCATATGGATTGTGCAAATCTGATCTGATATCCCTAAAGTTTGGACGTGATGATGGAATTTTTTCCCTTTTCAAAACCTAAAACCCAAGGGGAGAAATGCCAGCGTGGATCAAGCTCTGTGAGGGGTGTTAAAGGAGTAAAGTTAAGTTGGTTTTGTTTTGGATATTTCTGACACATTCAGTGAAAGACCGAGGGCATTAACTCACACACCTCCTACCCTAAACAGATCTAAACTTTGTTTCTGAACTGTCTTTTTCTTTCTTTTTTTCCCCATGATATTATGAGCACTGCTCCGTTTACGCCTTCGTCATAGTAGTCATACCAATATCAATAATGTTTCCATCTGTTTCAAGCTAAGAATATTTGAAATTACATCTCAACAGAACCAAACAGAAATATGATAACAATCTGAGCACTTGCAATTAATATACTTCACCCGCAGCTGTTTTTGAGTACTTTATAAACCTCAATGTCCATGTCAGAGCTACAATTCACTGATGTTTTCGTCTTTTGGAGATTTAGTCATTGTGACGATGATATAGCAGGTTAGTGTCTGCTTTTATATTTGGTGTCTGTTCACTTCTGCTATTTATACTTTGATTTGCATTTAAATTTATTTATTTATTCCACTTATCTGCAAATTAGAATAGAAACGGTATAAAGAGCACACAAACACAATATGTACAGACAGTGATAGGTGTACAATGTTATGGGTAAATAATGCAAATTGTTGACACAAATCTATCAAGCACTGTCCATGCTTGTTTCCTTGTCGGTTAATAACGCTATATTTCATTGCACAACAATTCAGGCTTTTTGGCTAAAAAAAGAGAAATCACAGTTTAATTAGTTATTATTAGATTATTTGTAAATTTCACCTCTCCTGCTGTGAATGAACTGAGCTGTTGAATGGTTAGCATATAAGGCAGCTAGGCTAAGCTACCTTCAATTTTGATTTATTTGAGTTATTTTATAATCATTGCCTATTATGTCATGAATATACCCCTGTAATGCATACTGCAGTCCTTTTTTGTCTGGCTTTCTCATCTGTTCGCCAAAAATGACTTATTATATCCCTGGGAATGTCTGACATCGGAGCATACACTTTCTGATAGACATTGCAGGCACGAAAGCTTGACAGGCTAGCAACAGTACCTAAGGAGGGCGGGGCTTAGCGAAGGGTCAATTCTAACCATCTTGTGAAACTGTATTCATCGCAGAAAAATAAAATATCGCAATATCAGAATATTCCCCAGTACTGGGTTGCAGCTGGAAGGGCATCCACTGTGTAAAACATATGCTGGATAAGTTGGCGGTTCATTCCACTGTGGCGACCCCTAATGAATAAAAGGACTAAGCTGAAGGAAATCGAATGAATAAATATCCAAATTTTCCAATATTGTGCAGTAACAGTCTGTTACTTGACAGTCCCAAATCGAGCTGTTTAGAGTCAGCTAACAGGACTTCTGCTGCAAACAAAGAACTTGTTAGCCATCTCACGTTCTTCACTTTAATGTTTAACTGGAAGCATTTGCACAGAAAAAGCTGCAAATCAAAAGGTCTGTAGTGCAGGCATGCCCACAGTGACTGGCAGAAACCAGCTATGTGCCGAGTCTGACCTGACTCCACGGTGGACGCAGGCTGGAGTGTAGAGAGAGAAAGAGGAGTCCTGCCAGCCTCGACTTGTCCATCTTCACACACTCCTGCTGAGCCGCTGATCTGCCTGTACGCCTCCTGCAGTGCCTCCATCTCACTCCCTCCACTCTGACCATATGATTGCACTTCAAACATACGGAGGAGAGAAGGTGTGACATTAACTGCCTGATGTTTACCTTCTCAACATACTGTAGGTTTAAACAAACCAACTGCTTGCCATACCTGCGGGTTCCAGTGCTGGCATGTCTGTTTGTTTGCTTTCTGGACGATTTTCTCTCGCAACGGCCAAACTTGGAACTGCCGGAGCCAATGCTCCATCCGTGGAATTTAGAGAGTCGTGTAATGACACTGGGACACAAGAAGAGCATTTCAGCTTCCTCAAAATATTTGCAGCATTATATGTGGACATTTGGAGTGTTGTATACCTTTGGCCAGCATCCCAAGTCTTTCAGGTTTCTAAAAATCACAGAGAAGCAGATATTGTGGTTTAAAATTAGGAGCTATTAAATTTCACGACAAAAATTATTCATTTTAACCCTTGTGTACTGTTTATATTGACTACCCTTTCATTATTTTAGGGGCAGTTTTTGCCCCACTGACTTCCATTATATCGAGATTTTTTGATTGTAAAGCCTTGACAGCATATAACCATGCATTCTTGATTGTTTGTGGTTTTCCCTGTTGGGAAGAGGTAAAACTTTAAATTTTTACAGTTGATCATCAGTTGGCAGCATTAACCTTTTAGATAGGCCTGTGCAAAAAGGTTTCTGACTTTTACATTTAGTTCTATGGAGTAAAACAGCAAACGTATGATGCATGAATGCACCTAATACAGTTGAAGTCAGAATTATTAGCCCTCCTGAATTATCCGCTTGTTAAGTGGTGACGTGTTTGTGATGTATGTATACTGTTTCCGGGTCCAAGCCGCCATTTGTTTGAGTGGAGAAATCCTTCGTTTATGATAGCGTTTTATTCCTATCACACATTAAAGTTAATTTTACATAAAGTCATAGTGTACAAAACAATCTCTTGGCTTGCTGCATAACAAATACCAAAATTTTAACAATTTATAAAACAATGAATCACTTTCTGGCCATCGGATATTAGGCATGGACATATATATTGCGATCGTGACTTTCGTAAGTATTAAATCGCTTTGTAAACGTTTATTATTACCATTTCATGAATCTCCCCATTCAGTTGAATAGATCGCTTGGACTCGTAAGCCGCTCTGCGTGACGTCACACTTAACAAGCGGATTAGCCCCTGTTTTTTCCCCCCAATTACTGTTTAACACAGAGAATATTTTTTCAACACATTTCTAAACACAATAGCTTTATTGATTCATTTATAATAACTGATTTATTTTATCTTTGCCATGACGACAGTAAATAATCTTTGACTAGATATTTTTCAAGACTATACAGCTTCTATACAGCTTAGCGACATTTAAAGGTTTAACAAGGTAAATTAGGCAGGTTAGGGTAATTAGCATCCCACACATCCTACAGAACAAACCAACGTTATACAATAATTTGCCTAATTACCCTAACCTGCCTAGTTAACCTAATTAACCTAGTTAAGCCTTTAAATGTCACTTTAAGCCGTATAGAAGTGTCTTGAAAAATATCTAGTCAAATATTATTTACTGTCATAGTGGCAAAGATATGAAATAAATCAGATATTAGAAATGAGTTATTAAAACTATTATGTTTAGAAATGTGTTGGAAAAATCTTCTCTTCATTAAACAGAAATTGGGCAAAAAAAAATAAACAGGGGGCTTATAATTCAGGGGGATTAATAATTCTGACCTTAACTATATGTAATGTAATGGTAAGCTTGGCAAACAGTTTTGAAGAATTCGATGCTTCTACATTCAGACAGAATGCCCGAGCATATTGCCAAAGAGGTGTTTGAAAGACGGCCGCTGAGTGAAATGACTTGCCTTAAAGGGACTTTGCTATTACCAGCAGTCAAGCACATATAAAAAATGCATTTAAGGACTAAGACAGCAAATTTGTCACAAATAAAAGATTCTGCTTTAATTATTCAGTACTCACTAAACATAATGGTTAATATTACCACTCAGTCTGCATCTCCAGTAATAAAAAAATGCATATTGTCTCCATGCACTGCTAAACAACCAGTTATTAAATTCAGACAGGGCACTTATTACAGGCTTAAGGCGCATTAAAGATTTATATCCACCTTCTCTTGAGGCTCCACATCACTTTTGTCACTCGCCTCTTCCTCAAAATCTTCACTATATGCAGGAGAAGCTGACAGAAAAGCAACATACAAGTGCTTTATTGCTTCAGAAAGCAATAACAAAACACATCTCTATTAAAATCGTATTCTCTCTGCTCTGCCCTTACCAGCGGTGTCTTTATTCATTCTCTGTTCCTCCTCAATTGTCGAATCCATCTCTTCTCTTCTGAAAGGAACACAGAGAAACTACATTTATAGAAGGATAATATGCAAATGCCCCTTCACAAACAGCATCTACGGAATTCATTATTTCAGCCTTTTCTCATTTTTTTCAGGTACCTCAGTGGGCTGGTTGGGGCAGACAGCTCCTGTTCTCGATTTATTCTGGAGAAGTCAATAGAGGATGAGGATACTTTCTTCAGATTAGATAGAAATCTGGCATCATCATCATCCTCATCCAACGTATCCAGCCCTCGAGCCCCGGCACTAGGTATCACCAAAGAATCTGTAAAACAGCAATTACATATGGTGCCGGTCAAGCAAATAGAGTGCTGGTGGATGTCATGAGGTCAGAGTGAGGATAGATTCTGACCTTCAGGCTCAAGACTGTCTCTGCTAAGGATTACATGGTCTCTGTTCCCTTCATCCTCCAAGAAAAGCTCCTTTGGCTGCTCTTCATCTACTTCTTTGATGGATGGAGTCTTCCTCAGAGACTTGAGGAAGGACCTTCCAGTCGATGACATCCCTGCATATCAAAGAAACATGTTTCAAGTATTAATTAGGCCATTTTTATAAACAAGACAGCAGAAAAGATAGAGCCTGTGTGTGTGTGTGTGTGTGTGTGTGTGTGTGTGTGTGTGTGTGTGTGTGTGTTTTTTATTACAATTAAAGCAAATCATCAAGAGCAGATTTTTCAATTCAAGAACAAATAAATAAATATTAAAATAAATAAATAGCAGGAACTTGGCAATATGTGGATGTTGGAGAATTTCAAAAATGACAATCCATATCGAGGAATACAGAAAAACCGCTACATAGTTCTTTAAATAACATCTTCAAAAATGACAACTATTCGTACTCTTCAGACAAAAGGGCTGTTTAAACCAAGGACGAAAACTCGGTTTAATTTATTGATTGTATTTTTTTCTCTAAGCTTGGATGGGAGATTTTGAAGCAGCAGAAATTAAAAGTTCAGTATAATCTCCTTCCTTATTATAATAAACAGACTGTTATCAGTGTTAAAATAGGCTAGTACTATAGTTGTCAGTCTTGCTATGAATGGCCTTGGGCTTAATAATCAATATATTGACTTTGCACAACACACAGACGTGACCTCAATCATTGTTGGTATATCTGCCATACATAAAAACCAATGTCAGCAACATTTTAGCTGATTGTGCATCTCATTCAAACTCAATTGAAGGTGTCAGAGTTAGGGATGCAAACAAAGAGTTTGTTTGTTCGATTATAGTCTACGGTTATCACGATAATTATTCATTAATTTCAAAACACTACCAGTTTAGAAAATCACATGAAAACCCATTATAGTTTAAAGTGGTATTTAAAATAAAACAATTAAATAAATATAAAACTATTAAATAAAAAATATTTAAGTGAAACATAAGTGAAAAAAATGTTTTGGCATTACAAGTAATAATTTTACACTGAAAATAAATGACAGAACAACAAATAAATAAATAAAATAGTATTTGTCTAATGTAAATCTAAGCTGCATATTAGCTAAATATTTCCCTTTTAAAGAACAAATGTAGTCAAAGGCTGCTGAACCTCTGTCTGAATGGCATTTTTGACCAACTATATTCCAAAATTCTTTACGAACTTGTGTGCGCAAAAGACGCATTATGTGAATGGCCCTTAGTTAATAGCTTCAGCCATAGTTTATCCAGTTTGCGTGCATATCAGCCTCGGTGAACAAGCTCGGAACTTTAGACTAGCACACAGTTGGCATAACTTTGTTTAGTTGCAGTGCAGAACCGTGATATTGAGAAATCTTTACGATTAATTAACTGTGATGAAATAAATTGCGGTTAATAATGAAATCGGTTAATCGTTGCATCCCTGGTCAGAGTCAGTATTATTAAAATAACTATAAATTAATATAGCATATTTTCTTGTGGAGGCCTAACAACTAAAAATAGATCTGGTAGCCGGTGTGGCCTGACACTTCAAAAGTCTAAAATGACGTTGTTAAACATGCTACTTTCTTCTAGTTCTTGTTACCTTGCAAGTTTTTGTTAACATTTATTATTATTATTATTGATTTGTTTAAGATTTTGATTTCCCGTTCTGATTCCAATGCACAATTAGTAAATAGTTAGATATTACTTACTACTTACTATTAGTTATATGAAATACTTGTGAATTCGTATTTGTACAATACTCTGCATTTTTTGAAAGAGTGTACTTGCATTATGAAGCTGTTTTATTGTAATTCGGGCATTATACACATTAAAAAACTCAACTTATTTTTAGTCATCTCAACTTACATCAATCAAACAAAATAAACATATTAAGTTAAAGTAACATAAAAGCATTTGTTTTCATGACTTTTTGTCAGATCACGTTTTACAATGTACAATGTAAAAAATCTTGCTGGTTTAATATTTTAGTTTAATTAAAAATATTAATTTTACTTTGAATGATGTAAGTTGGGATGACTAGAACAACTATTTTAGTAATTTGATTCAAGTAAAAAAAAAATTACAATTTTGGATAACTTAACCTGATTACTTGTTAAAATAAGTTAAAGCAACATAAAAAGTTTGCTTTCATAACTTTTTGTCATATCATGTTTTACAGTTTTAAATATGTCTTAAAATGACAATAATATAATTTATTACAACACATTTTGGTGCAATATACAAGTAAAAAAAAAAAAAGAAAAGAAAACAAATAATGGACTTCTTTAGTCCATTAAAAGCATAGGTGACTTTTTTTCTTCAACAGAACATTGAAGAATTTTTGTTAGCTGATATTGTGGTCTTTGGTGAGTCATAAAATATAAGTCAATGGTTACTGGCATTAAAAATTCATTTACAAAATAAATATATAAGTGAATCCTGTTGAGACATAAACTCACACAAGACACAATTTACAATAGTGACGTAGGATGACTGTGTTATTGATCATAAACAAATGGAAGACATGCTTATTCTGGATGTTGCAACCCATATAAAATACATATCTATGCCTGTATACACATCACACAACAGGAAGCTTGCACTTCAGACTGCTTTGAATGTGATCAAGTGAATTGCATTTAATACTGTAATACACACAGCCTGATCAATGCTTGTCAATATATCATCAGGAGCCAAAGGTATAAATACAGTTTTGCCTTTATGTTATATTTCCTCCACGCTGAGAGTAGACGGCTTTTGTAAATGGTTATCTGCAAATGTTCTTTTCTGAGTGACCTATTGCTTTAAAGCCCCTGTTTTGATTATATACTGTATTATTATACTGGTCCTCTGTGTGGAACATTATCATTCTGAGCTGCACACATTCAATTAACTAGACATCAGAGAAATTACTAACTGGCACAGCACATTTTCTTCAAAACGGGCAATATACCAAGGATGTGTTTACGCCAAAAACTGTTCTGAAAACATTGCTGCTTTAATCACATATTACCACAACATCATCTCTTGTCTGTTGCAATTACTGTGGCATATAATTATGGATTAATGTAAAATAATCTAGATTTTTTTTTTTTATAAATTTTTATATTGCTACTCTGTGCAGTCTAATCAAACTTACAACATATTAAAGCGTATTTGGTGTTTATATGTTTTCCGTAAAACCAAACAGGAAATCAAGGGTCATCAGAATGGCATCAAAACACACAGTGTCACTACCTAAAATGGCTTATTTCTCTGGAATTTAACAATAGTTAACATTAGGAATAATATTAGTACATAAGTCATCAAAATATATAACACAGTTGCAGTGGTTTTTGAATATTTTGATTTGTAATGAATTTTAAATGTACTGCATCTTTAATTTTAAATATCAGTATCAATAATATCAATCTAAATATTTAAAAAAATGTATTTTGTGTTTTGAATCTTTACCATCTTCATCAGACAACTCATTAGAATCAGTGTGAACGGGGCTCTTCTGTTCTGGAGCATTGGAGGAGTTTTCAGGAGCTGGACTTGAGTCTTCCTCTGAGACCCTTTGCTCATATACAAGGTCACTATGGTCAGGTGACTGGATCTTCTCATTTACTTCTTCATGTTCTGGAGAATCAGGACTCTCCTGTTTGATTGGGTTTTGGGACGGTCTGCCATTGGTCAGCTCACTCACCCTATCAAGAGCTTTGCTACGAGGTTTAGGGGTGGGTTTACTAGGGACTACAGTGTGTAAGGATGAAGGACAAAGAAAGAAACAGCATGAAACTAAAATAGGCTTAAAAATTCATACAGAGCTCAGCAAAAGAAATAGACAACTAATCTATGGAGTATTTTGAAAATAAATAAATAAATAAATAAATAAATAAATAAAAAACTACCACAGCTGGCTATAAACTAGATTGGGTCAAGACTGGATTTTTTTTTTACTGGACGGAATACTGAGTTGGTAGATAAGTCACATTTTATAATTTAATTTCATTCATAATTAAATAAGAATGGGTTGCTGTCAATCCTAAATACATACCAGTGTCTTTTTTACTTCACATCTAATGTTTCAAATGTAAGAAAAAAATAATAATAAAAAAATTAAATAAATAGTAGGCGGAATAGCCCAGTTGTTAGCATGCATATGGTGTGGAAGCACTCTGAGTCTGGACATCCTAAGTTTGAGTCTCAGCTTGTGGACCTTTCCCGATCCTACCCACCACTCTTTCTCTTTCCCACTTCACTTCCTGTCAAAACTACTGTCCTGTCAAATTAAGGCAAAAATAGCAAAAAAGAAATCTTAAAAAAAGAAAAAAGAAAAAGAAAAAAAAGCATTTGTTACAAAATTACTGAAACTACACTCAAAAATTTAAGGTTGAAAAAACAATTTTTCACGTTGTTTTTTTTTCTAGGACAACTTAATTGTTTTGTTTAATCCACTTCAATTTATATAAAAAACATTATGTTAACTTAATTGATTTGTGTTGGGATGACATGAAGGAATCGTGTGCAACCCAGCATTTTTACAGAGCAGTGGCGGGACGGAAATATGCTACTAATACTCACCAAGGTTATAGTAAAACTAAAACTAAAGGACTAAAACTATTGGTCAAACATAATTTTCGTTAACTTAGATAAAAAAAATTATGATGAATGATAAACTAAAATAAATTAAACTAGTAACAATCTTTGTAAAAGCTACTGAATATAAAAAATATAATTAACAGAAATAATAACAGTGTTCAGAATGAATAAGCCTTTAGATGGCTATTTTACATCAGTCAAGTTCAAGATTAAATATTACAGAAACATGTTTTCTATACAAACATTAAAAGTGCCCTATATTTTCTAGTTTGCCAAAAAAAATGTAAACTAGGCATGTTTAACTACCTTCATGATCTTTAATATGAAGAAGCTTGCCTTAATTCTTCATTATTTTTACATTTATTCCTTTAAATTGCATTTGATTGGTTTTGGGTTGCACTAGTTAAATGCAAGCTGTGCTTACAATAAACTTTGCTTTGGTTAACACCAGACGTGCTCTGTTAAATCATAAACTACAGGGTGATTCAAAAAGAATGTCACAACTTTTAGGTTGATGTCACTCGAGTGTCTAAGGGGTCATATTGAACATCTATGAAATTGTTCTCTACTGAAAAAAAAGGTCCCCTTCAAATTGATTAATAACCCAGGGTTCTATCATGTTTCTTTGGTTTCAAAGTTGTGGTATTCTTTTTGAATCACCATAAATACAGTTGAAGTCAGTAAGATTAGCCCCCCTTTGCTTTTTTTTTTTTTCTTTTTTAAATATTTGCCATAAATGATGTTAAACAGAGCAAGGTATTTTTCACAGTATGTATGATAATATTTTTATTTTGCAGAAAGTCTTATTTGTTTTATTTCGGCTAGAATTAAGGCCGTTTAAAAAAAAACAAAAAACATTTAAAGTGAAAATTTTATGAAATTTATAGCAAATTTTAAAATAGTATCAAAATACAAACTAAATGTAAAACTTCAAAGCAATAATAACCTTCATACTCACGTCTTTCACATTCACCATTAATTCAAATATGCACGTTTTGGAATCTAAACATTAATTGCATTATGAATGGTCACAGCACATTCCAGATGATAATAAAATGTGACTTACATTACCTTTACATTTAGTCATTTAGCAGACGCTTTTATCCAAAGCAACTTACAAATGAGGAAAAGAAAGCAATTTACACAACTATAAGCAACAATGAAAAGTGCTGTAGGTAAGTTTCAGGTGTGTAAAGACAGTGTAAGAAGCAAAACATTAGTACAAGTTTTTTTTTTTTTTTTTTGTAGTTAGTGGAGGAGTCAGAGAGGGAATTGCATATTAGTAAAGAAAGTGGATACTAAATAGTTGAGTTTTCAGTCTCTTTTTGAAGACTCTTAAACAACAAAAACAAAAAACAGCTGGGTAACAGTTTAGAATAACTGTCCATTAGTTAACGTATTTAATAACAAAGTATGAAGAATCTCGTAAAGCATTTATTAATTAAAGTTCAACATTAACTAATGCATTGTTAAAATCCAAAGCTGTGCTGTGTGTTTAATTAATACATTGTGGCTTAACGTGAACTAAAGTTATTTCACTTAAATACAATTAAGTAACGTTAACAAAGATGAATAAAGTAATAATGTTAGTAAATACATTAGTCAACATTAACTAATGGACCATTATTTTAAAGTGTTATCAATGGCTGATAGCACGAAACAGGGGTTTACACACGTTTACACAAAAACATTGGTGCTACTGTGGTAAAAGTGAAGTGTGTAGTTCTGTAATTCTTCAGGAAACCAACGTTTAAAAACACTGATTATCCACAAATCAATTCAGAACAGAATTCACACACTTAACCTTTAGAGTACACGACTGAATAATGACTGAGATGTACCCAGAGTAAGGCTTTCTCTCTGTCTGGATTCCACCCGGGGGTCCGCAGCTTGAGACTTTTTAATTTTAGCAAAACGACATTTAGTGGACTTTTCTGCAAGAGTGATGAGAAAAGAGAAAAGCAGAATAAAAAGAGAGCGACAGCACGCCAAGATGGAGAAATCACTACAGCTTGATGGATAAACGTGAAATTGGACAAATGACATAATAAGTGGTTGCTGCAGGGCAGACGTTTTCAATCCATAGAAATGCGGAGCAGTAATGACAGTAAATGACACGTCTTTTTGAACAGCACATCAGAAGTTCAATGAACAGTGGACAAAAAGCTTCATTCTTGGAAATGGAAATTTTGCAATTGGTCAGACACAATATTCGTGCACACACAATGTTCTGCAAAGAAAAGAGATTTCACAAACACTCAGAGTCAACAAATGATCAATGAAGATCTTCCTTTGTATGAAGCTCAATTTTGATAAATGAAGAACATTCTTCATACAGCAGGTAATTATTACTGTTTAGAAATGTAGGTTTGGTTATATTTTTATGTGTTTAAATCTCTATGCACTTATTTAACAGGGGTTTGTTGAATTGAAATGAAAACAAACAAAAAATATATATATTATATATTTTTTTATATAATAATCCAAAATAAACTAATTTGAAGAAATTATGCAGTACATGTCGAAATTCATAATATAAAAAAACTGAACTACACTGTTCCAGTTACTATGACCATTTATGGGAAGCTGCTTTGACACAATCTACATTGTAAAAGCGCTATATAAATAAAGCTGAATAGAATTGAATTTAATTAATATGCTGATTAAGTGTTCAAGTAACATTTTAATTGCAACTCTTAAATTACTTTTATTATGCATTATAAAAGACAACAACAATAAGCTGAGATGCATGAAAGGTCAAAAAACACTATCATTGACTATACTGCAAAAGTATACCTGCACACGATGATATTCTCTCACTTGTCTTATGGCATTACATCATGGTCACAAGCCTCTTTAACCACATTGAAGCCTATCGACTCGATATATGTATAAACAAGCAATTACAATTACGGACTCAAAGCCTATGCAATGGCATCATTGTGAGGTTTTATGTAAACAACCTATTTAGCTTTGAAAGTTTTATAAAATTTAATTATCTTAAATCGTTTTTTTAAATGTTTAAATAATCATGTACGAGTCCCACGAGCAACTGCTAAAGGTGGCTGCCCTTTACCAAAGTTTTTTTTTTTTTTTATATATATATAACATATTAACAGTACAAAACAATATACACGCCAGTCGGTAAGCATAAATCAAATACAAATATACTAAATGTTTATATGTAATAATCAAATAAATACATTGTAGAGCTCAAAGTTTTAAAGTGCTTAGGGCTTTCTTATTTAGAGAGTCTCTTATATACTAATATAAGCATAATTCAGTCATCAACACCTTAAAATTGGGTTTCTTATTCGTAAATTGACATTTATGAATGTAAAATTTTATTATCACAATAATTAAATTAATTAAATAAAAACAATTTCCCTCTTGAGTAGGGTGCCTTGAACCAAAGTGTAAGACCCCTTTTGGTCAATCTGTTAAGGGGAGCAAATTGTGGAATGATTTAGCCCAAAGATAGAAAGTAATATAAATGTTTTTAGTAGGGTTCTTAAATAAAAACAAAACAGCAGAAATAGTTTACTATTAGTTTGTTTGATCATGCCGCCTTTGCTTTTGCCTTACGCCAATTATATGTAAAGAATTATAATGTTGTGTACATGTATATATTGCATTTTCATTTTATGTCAAGCCTCCCGTGGACAGGTGATGACAATTAGCAAGTGTGCTAAAACACTTAACCAAAAGCATTTGGATGTCCAGTGTAATTATGATGTCAATGACAAATAAATAAATAAATTAATTTAAAAAAAATGTATAATATGCAATTATTTTTACCTAATTATCCCAACGACTCCCATATCATTTGTTTAGCGATTCATTTGTTCCCAATGCCCTCCCTTGCGTGATGCTAATCTGCACTGATTGGTCCGATGACCCAGTCTTTTGTGACTGGCCGACTAGGTTCAGTTCGAGACAGAGAGAGAGTGCAGAGTATATGTGTGTGCATTGAGCAATGCAGTAATAACACAGACACACATCCAGTATTAATCCACACAGTGGCCAAAGTTGAACTATTTTGAAAATTCACTGCGCCATGCGTGTAAGAACAGTTGGTGGTGGCGATAGCGATGATAAATGACAGGACATCGTGAGCTCATAAATGCAATAAAATCAGTACAGGAAAAAGTACATCGTGTTCACATTTTACCAAATCTACCACTTCATATTTGGCATTGTGTCGTATGGACGTCAATTTGGGCAAAAGGCGAAACATCTAAACAAATCATTTATTTGGCTTAAAGTCGACTCTTTCCTTGAAGAATCAATAGTTTTAAACATGGTGCACAGTGCACTTTCGGATTTAATCCTCAACTGGATGTTTCCATTCATTCAGAGTTGTGTTACATATTGAATGGAAGGTCATTTTCAAAAACCCATAATAGGGGCTTTTTAATAATTGTTATAATAATGAAGTTAATAATGTAGTTTGCTGATATACAAAAATTTGTTTAACATTATACATTACTGTCACTTGCACAATTGAATACATGCTTGTTGAATATGAATATTTAAATAATAAAAAAAAATAATTCCAGCTGCATGAATTTACCAGATAGATGATGCTGAAAGATACTGAGTGTTAAAGCCACCTATTATGCAAAAATCTATTTTATAAGGGATTTAAACACTGTTGTGTGACAACAGTCTGTGAACATAAGCAGCTTCTAATGGTAAAAAAAACTATTAATTTTATTTTTATAATCAAACTTATAAAAAAAAAAACAGTCTGCAGAAACACTTTGATTGACATTTCCCCTTTGCACGTGTCATCTGAGAGATCTCTCCTTAATTAGCATAGGGCATAACTCTTGTTTTTGAATCTGCTACTATGCTATTACAAAGGCATTTGTACCCCCGTCAATTTTTTAGAAAAGAGCCAATTCCTATTTGAATTTAAAGCAACAGTCATCAAAATGGCACAATTTTAGAGAGAGTTATACAACATATTTGTGGGGTATTTTGAGCTAAAACATCACACACACTCTAGGAACATCTTTTTTTTGTAAAAAAAAAAAAAAGGGCATAATAGGTCCATTTTAAAAAATTCTTCCCATGCTTCTTAAATTCAGAACTCTTGTGAATAAAATATATATATATCTTTTCTCAGGTCTATAGAGTGATTTGTAAAAGCAGTTTATTTGATTCTGTTGTCAAACTCTCTACAGTATAACTTAATGTGTGTATGCACTGAACACAGGAATTATGACGGGACAACATTTAGTTCAGGCATCTCCCTATTGTGCCACACTGCTTTACTGCTCTATATTGTGATAAATGCACTTGTGATGTTTAGTGTAGGGCAAAGTTACTTTTAAAAGTTATACATTACAATATTAAGACAATTTTAATATATATATATATATATATATATATATATATATATATATATATATATATATATATATATATATATATATATTAAAGTACCTAAATGTGTTAGTTATTTAAAAAAAGTAACATGAAAGAATATATATATATTTTTTTTTAAGATTAACAAAGGCTTGAGATTGTAATCCCTCTGGGGTAGGAATAATTTTGGGCTTGACTGTATGTATGTATTTATGCATTTAAAAGTAACTTTGTGTTTATGGTTGTTTTCCAGTAATGGATTGGAGCTGAAAGGGCATCCGCTGGACAAAATTTATGCTGTTTAAGTTGGTGGTCCATTACCCTGTGGCGACCCCAAATTAATAAAGGGACCAAGCTGGAAAGAAAATGAATGAATGAATGAAGAAACTTAACCCAACATTTGTGATGTCCAATAGACATTGCACTATATTAAGTAGGAGGTATAAACAGTCATTTAAGATAAATTGCTTCATGACTCTTACTCCTAAGTTGATTTGGATAAAAGCATTTACTTAATGATTAAATGCAAAGTGAGTTTCATTCAAGCAAATGCAAAGGCAACGGGAAACACAATTCCCCAAAAGCAAGGCAAGTACTTAGAAGAGTTTAATGAGAAAATGTCAACTCCTCAACAGCAGAAGTAATTATCCTGTCTAGATGATTAATACAAGGTAAAAAAAAGAAAAGAAAAACATGTTTAATCACATCTTATCCAACATCCATCAGTTATATTTAGGGTGATCTACTCGACAAAATAACACCAAACTAAGACAACAATTCAACTATTATAATCTAATATTTTTAGAAAAATAAATTTAATTTAGAAATAATGTAATTTAAAAAATAATGCCAGTGAAATATGGATGCATAACAAGCAATCAATGATGGCGCATCTGATCTCAATGCTGACCTGATTTTGTGAACATTTATTTTGACCAATACTTTGTGTTTGCTGCCCTCAAGTGGGCAAACGGCTAAACTACGATAATGGTATTTGAAACCAAAACAGTTCAAAGAATTAGTTTACCCAAAAATAAAAATTAAGTTAATTACTTACTCTTACAAGCCCAGGATTCCCACTCTAAGCCAGGTGTCAAATTCTCTGCCTTTTCCCTGCATGGTGAATTTCACTGAATAAAAAGCTGAATTTCCACGACCTACTCAACCTATTTTTTTTACATAATAGCGCACCTATTACTTCCAGTAGCAATAACTTCCATTGCTTTATAAGCAAAAGAAAACTACTTCTGCAGCTTTATGTTGTAAAAATTAACTATATTTCCATATTTTATTGCCATTTACCAATAGGGAATAAATTGGCACAAAGAATAGACTATTTATAACAATACATGAAAAAAAAAAACATAAAAAAAAAAATGGTTCAGAAAAATTACATTTTGATAAAATGACAAACAAAAATCCATGATACTTCACGACTTTGAACAAAAAATAAATTTATCTTCCTGACTTTCAATGTCTAGAAGAAACCTTTTTTAAATTCCATGATAAATTCCAATTCTGTTCATCTGTTCCATGAATTCCGTGTCTTGATAACTACTTTTTTTGTTTTTGTCAATTTTGATTGATCACTGCATTAATTATGACACAAACCAGTGTTGTTACAAGGCTGAACCACACTAGCCTAAAATTGCATTAACTCATTTGGTTTAGTCCCTGATTTATCAGTGGTAACCACAGCAGAATGAACAACTATTCCAGCATCCGTTTTAGCATTGCATGCCCTTCCAGTTGCAACCCAGCACTGAAAAAAAAAACCCAATACACTCTCACATTAACACACTTCATTTATTTAACTTATACTGCATGTTTTTGGACTGTTGAGGAAACCCACCTGGAGGAAACCCAAGCAAACACAGAGAAATTATGCACACTCCACACAGAAATGCCAACTGCGCCAAGCAGGTTTGAAATCAGCGACCTTCTTGCTGTGAGGCGACAGTGCTAACTGAGCCACCATGCTGCCCTTTGGCTTAAAAACATTACTATTAAAGTTTTTAACTCATTCCAACAAGCAGAGCACTGTGCAGCCAAGCAATGATAGAGCTTCATATGTGGGGAGACCATTTGCTTATATGTACTTATTTGTATGAAATTTGAATAAACCATCTTGCAGAAAGGCCCAGTAGTGGAGATCTCCAGCATTTTCAGCCAAGCTGTCTTTTTGATTCAGGCCACACCAGCACTCACCTTTCTCTTCACTGTCATCATCATTATCATCATCATCTTGCCACCATGGCACAGACGCTGAGGCCTTCTTCACTGGCCTGACAGGTGCTTTTCCCAAGCTGTCAAGGACACTAGGACGTTTGGAGCTGGTGCCCAGATCAACAGAGTCATCAGAGACTGACTGAAAAAAAGCACAAATACACAAAAACATATGGTTTGTCTGTTGTGCTGAGCTTAACAACAGCATCCATTCAATAAAAGGAAAACAGACAGCAATGACCACAGACTGAAGACTTCTTTTAGGTCAGAAGAAAATATTTTGCATGTAAATCTATATAATAGTAATATCTTTAATGCCTTTCAACGCACTCAAGGACATCTTACAGTATACAGCAATCACATCATAAAAACAAATGCAGTGAAAAGCAATAGACAGCATATTAAACCAGCAAATCATTAAAGGCAATCCTGGACAAAAATGTTTTAATATTGGAGATAGTGTCCAATTGGTGAATGTGCAAAGGCAGGGAGTTCCATAACTCTGGTGCTGCCACCAAATTAATTTTAAAAATTGGACCAGAAAACAATTCAGCAGAAGATAATCTCAGCATGCGCAAAATAGTGCACAAATGAAGAAGATCATAAAGATAGGTGAGATGAGGCATCAAATTATGAGGGACAATAACCATTTTTTAAAGTGTAAAAGTCAAAGTTTTAAAAGTGCTAAAAGTTCCTGCTATACTGTTCCCAAGGAATGTGTAAGATTTTTTATGTACATTTTTCTTTTTAGTTTTTTAGGACAACAGTATCTCAAGCAGAAAAGATATCCAAAGATGCCATTTTAAATTGAAGGGAAATCAGTGTTTAAAACAAATGAAGACAGCAGAAGTCTATGATCCATTTTCATTATTCAGCCTGACATGTTTAGTGCTCTAAAATATTTTAAATGTTTATCAAAATAAAATAGTGTTCAGGGGGGGTGGAAGAAAAAATTTTATCCAGGCATTTAAAAATATAGATTTTAGAGCATTAATCATATTGATTAATATCAAGAAACCGTGAAATTTTTATCCAAGGTAATCATAGCTTCAGAATCTTTTACCAGCCCATGCCTAGACAATGCTAAATGCATTTTTCAATTCCTAAGAAATTAAACACTGTTAATAAAAGTTACTCTTTGATGAATTTGCTTAATATTTCTAGAATGTGGTGCAGCCATAGAAATCTACATTTTATACATTTTCATTATACAATTTACTCTGTCAATAAAACACAGGAAATATATTTTGGACTGTCAATTAAACCAATATTTGAGGGAACTAACAAATAATACGTATTCCTAATTTTTTTCAATTGTTTAAAAACATCTTAAAACTTGTGATGAATTGACCAATTCTGAATTAGGGTTGTGAAAGATTAAGGTAAAGTTGGTTTTATTTTCACACAATCACCCTAATAATATAATTTAGCAAAATTATTCTTTGCAAATTCTAAATAGTGAGATTATATCATCATCCAATGACTAAGTACAACATTGTTCACAGTCAAATAAATAGTGCTAATGCCTTCTTCAAGTCATACTTACATGTGATTTCAGATCAAATAAACCATTGTTTACCAGTACCATGGTAAACAACATAAAAACATGTCACAAGTTGTCACTGAACGAATATGCGAACATAAATCCAACTTTACCTCAATTTGTAAAAGTAATATACAAGAATGAGCTAATGTTAAACAAACCTTTATATATAAACATTTTGCTGAATCATAAAAGAGCAAGAAGCACCAACCTCTTAAAGGTTTTTCATATAAAATTCCAGAAAATTACAAATAGTAAACAAAGACCGTCAAGAGTAACGTTACCTCTTTCAAGAACTGCTCAAACTGTTGATCCAGCTCCTCTTTGGTCAGTCTATGAGCCATAATTCACTGACACTGTGGGACAAACATACAAGAATAATACCAATACTGTAGCGTTATATTATATAGGTTAACGTTAAGAAAAGACTGCTTATCTGAAGAAAGACTAACAAATAATTCAATCCTAATTGAAAAATCGTGTGGGAGAGACAGAAATACGTCTGCACGTGCTGCATTTTAAACAGACTGATGATCTATTTATTAAAGAAAAGGAAAGTACACGGGATGATGCTTTTGTTGTTAATCTGTGAGTGGGTTTCGTTATTAGCTCGCTAACTCGTCATGGCAACAGAAAGTAACGTTCAACCTACTAGTCAAAGTGAAAGTCAACCAATACACTATTAACTCACCAATACAGAAACTGCTGGTAAATGTAACGTTATATGCAATAAATTATTTCATATTCACATTATTATTAGTTAGTTTCCCGCTGTTATAACCGGGGGATTACTGAAAGCTTATTGGTCGTATTAGATCACATGGCTCCGTAGATTTGATGGAAGCTCAGTTCCGTATTTGTGGGTTGCCATGTTGGAAAAATGCACACTTTTCTAAACAAATCCCATAAACTAGTGGTGCTTGTAAGAGCCACAGGTTTTTCCAGTACAGACACTTTTCAAAACAGTTTCTTCAATAATTATCATATATTTATGTTGTAAAATTATCCTCCTATTTTCACACATTTTCAAGATGGTTTATATGTATTTCCCTCCTGCAATCTGAATTTGTCTGAATTTTGTCTGACTTGTCTGAATGCCACAATCCAATAATGATTAGCCCTATATTCGGGCCTAACACAAACAATACCAGCCAATTAGATTTTTAAATAACATTTCATATTATTAAATTATTTAAAATATTTTTTAAAGCCACAAAACTGCATGTTCATTATTTTTAATAAAAATAGGAAGGGCATCATCGTTGTTATTATTATTCATACATTTTATTGTTTATAAATTCGTAAGATGTTATTGTTTTTATTTATTTATTTTATTATACTGTATGTACTTAAATTAAATTGTGCTTAAATTAAGCAAATAAATAACAATATACTACTACTGAACTGTAAGGTATTTCTAAATAATTTTACCTTAAGTTTATATAAATTTATATAATAATAATAATAATAATGTTTTATTATTTATTATATATGGCAACAAAGAAATTAAATAACTGTAAACCCTTTAAAAACATTTTTTTTTAACACAACATTACAAATCTACAGTATGGCTACAAAATTTGCACATAACAAAAGATAGCAGTCTCCCTTAACAGCGACCATCTGACAAAATTAATCATATGTTGTATGAAGGTATACAGTTCACCCAAAAAAATTAAATTTTTTTCCAAATTTTGCCTGTTCAGCTTCAAGTGGTTCCAAACTGCATGAGTTTGATGTAACTGTTGAATACGAAATGACATATTTTAGATAATGTTGAAAATCAGTTACACTGCCAATGACCAGAGAAAGACAGAATCTTATGACTTATTTTGTGTATTTCTGTGCTGAAGTTTATCAAACAAATTTAAGGATTTATGCACAATGATAATGAGAGTATATGAACTAAAACCTTTTTGATGCGCAAAATGAAAAAATAACAAATTTCAAAAAAACAGCTTGGCTTAAATCTCTTGTCTGGCTTTAAAATGCAAATGTTTAGGAGGTTAAAATGCTGGAGATCTCTACTACTGGGCCTTTCTGTAAGATGGTTTATTCAAGTTTGAAACAAATAAGAACATATAAGCAAATTGTCTCCCCCATATGAAGCTCTTCCATTGCTTGGCTGCACAGTGCTCTGTTTGTTAAAATGAGTTTGAAACATTAAAAGTAATATTTTTAAACCAAACAGCAGCATAGTGGCTCAGTTGGCACTGTTGCCTCACAAAAAAAAAAAAACTTTAACTCTTTAAATTTTTTTACAGTGAACCACTTGTTGGTAAACAAAGCAGGTCTTTCGTATAATACATGCACTAAAATACATAGAAAAATATTACTTTACAAATTGTACATAAATCTTCTAATCATTTGCATATTATTAAATCATATTACTTTAGTTAATATAAAACTGAATAAATATATATTTACACCCATTTTCTCAGAAGTAAATAGATTGAATTGTGGGCTCAAAATTTTGCAGATACCAATAACACTAGAATAAAATACTACAGAAGTAAATGGTTACTGGTTTCCGACATTCTTCAAAGTATCTTATTTTGTCTTCAACAAAAAAGAACAAAGAAACTCATTTGGTTTAAAATAAGTAGAGTAAATGATGACATAATTTTCATTGTTTGGTGAACTACTCCTTTGGCTGAATGAAATCGTAAAAGCATTATTCGGCTTGTCGTTTGTGCAGCATTAGCCCCCTGATGGGCGCATGAACGGGACAATCAGTAAAAACACCACCGGGAAAACTGAAAAAAGGGTCATCTGGAAGCATGGTTTGTGCTCGTCTTGGTCTAGATTACTCTAAATGAATTTTAATCATGACCCGGGTGTCATCGGATCTCCATCTGACTCTGTCTCAATGAGATAAGTGAATGAGTGATTAGGACGCGAGTTCTTCCCTCCGCCCTCGTTTCCCATGTAAATGCACCAAACACCCTTATATGCCTTAATGAAGCCTGTGTCCTCTGCTGTCCGCTTGACATTGGCACACCGGACAGAATAACCCTGCTCATCCGCCCTCAATGCAATTCATATTCATGCACGGGCCTGTTAATATTTTGGTGGGGTGGGCTTTTCATGAGGGAGGGGCTCCATTACAGATAATTGGAGTGACCTTCAGTTGTATTTCAGCATCATACGGTACACTGACTTTGACTGTCCTCTCACAAACTTAAAAGCCACACGGAATGCATTTCATCAGGCTCAGCTTTTTTAGAGATTGCAAAGGATGCGAGTTAAATTTGTCAGTGAACTTTAAATAAATGCACTGGATTGATAAAAGCTATTTTTTTTCCGCATGCTGTTATACAGTGGTGTTCTTCTCAATATTTACATCAAACTTGTCTCACTGAGATATTATTTTGTGTGATTGTTGAGTGATTGTAAATAACAGCAGAATATTATCACACCTTGTATTTGTTCACCATAGTGAGAACTGTTCAGCTAACAGCGTGACTTCAGCTAATCAGTTTTGGCCAATGCAAACAATTTTCCATATGGAGTGTACAAAAACATACAATCAAAAAAGACCTATAAAAAGGTGTGAAACACTAAAAAATGCCCCTATTAAAGTTAATTTGAATAAATAATATAATACTATAATACCCCTTAAACTATCCCACCAAGAAAAACATGTTTGTATTGCATTTCTTAACGCTGGTTAACACACTCAATTTTTTTTTCAACACATGCCATAATTTCTAAAATATCAACCTCTACCAAATGGTTGATATTTGGTTTATGGTAAAAGTACAGGAATTAATATATTGTTGGCAATAATGTGGCTTTTAGCAACTGACTTTTGGCTTTCAATTTTTCTTTTTCACCATTGTGTTAATGTAATCTATGATAATATATATTAAGGTTAACGTTTTATTTTAAGGTGTGTTTGTTGCAGACTTTGCAATGTAAAAAATGCTGGGTTTGCACACAATTGATTTGTGTTGGGAAAACATGAAAGAATTAAGTTGACTTATTAGTTTTTTACAAATTTAAGTGGATTGAACATAAAACAATTAAGTTGTCACCCTAAATGCACTGAAGGATTTTATTGTTTTAGCTCAGTTTAAAGCTTGATCAAACAGCAAATGTCATTTTTTGATTGTTTGTACAACAAGACTTATCAAAATTAAGCATAATTACATGCAAATAACCTTAACCCTAACCATGGTAAATGCATAATTAATTAATATAACTTGGTTAAAAAGAGAAGTTTTTTTGTAAATATATTTTGTAAATCAATCAATCCATCCATCCATCCATTCATCCGTCTGCCCGTCCGTCCGTCCATCCATCCATCCATAAATCCATCCATCCATCCATCCATCCATCCATCCATCCATCCATCCATCCATCCATCCATCTATCCATCTATCTATCCATCTATCTATCTATCTATCTATCTATCTATCTATCTATCTATCTATCTATCTATCTATCTATCTATCTATCTATCTATCTATCTATCTATCTATCTATCTATCTATCTATCTATCTATCTATCTACCAGAGCACATGCAAACTCTACATATGCTAACTGACCCAGTTGGGACCCGAAACAGTGACCTTCTTGCTCTGAGGCGACAGTGCTAACCACTAAGCCACCTTGCCACCCCATATAAAATATTTTCTTCTGATAATAATTTACACTCTCCGTTTTCTGGTTTCCTAATTTTTAAAAGTGTAATAGAAACATACGTAGGTTTCTCTTTAAATGTGGCTCAGACAGAGTGAGAAGTGGTGAAGAAAAATGATCCTGCACGTGTGAGAAGGGATGAAGTCCATTAGACACTAAGGCTGGCAGTCTCTCAGACATCATCTCCTTCACTTGTGCTCTTCTCCAGGCCGATCAATTACTACTGCCTCCTGAAACACTTTGGCGAGGGACACTCGAGCCTGGCAGCCCAGCTTCATCATCAGCTTTCTGGGCTCGTTGCCTCAGGCCCATTTCTGCCCCTGAGAGGCGGAGAAGAAGCTGTTTATGATGCTGTGAGTGGAGACTTGGGCTATTGAGATGTGTGTGTGTGTGCTCCTGACACGGCACTGAGGTCAATGTTGCACACACACAAAGACTCACATATACACATACACACTTGTTTGCACAGCTATCCTTGTGAAGACATTTATTGACACTAATGTGCACCTTCTGTAAAGCTGCTTTGAAAAAAAATAGCTATTGTGAAACGCGCTATGAACTGAACTATGTAATACCAGGCCCTATAAAACCAAGTCATAACCCTCACATAGCTCTTTAAAAGGATATCAAAAAGTAAGGACTGGCCAAATGTGCTCCATTTACCCTCGTAACCCTCATTCTGATTATCCAAAACTCCAAAAGCTACTTACAACAACATTTGTACAAGTGCTAACGCCATACAAACATGCATTGTCCCCGCTACTGTGTATTAAATTGCTAGTAGAGGGCTAGCATTAAACATTTATGATTCTATTGTGTGTGTGTGTGTGTGTGTATATATATATATATATATATATATATATATATATATATATATATATATATATATATTTCCTTAGAGGGAGAAAAACTCAGTGTTTTCTCAATGTAAGTTTCAAACTCGCTGAACAAATCATTATAAATCAGATAAGAGACATTCTAAGTCGATCTCTCTCTTTTGTATGTTGTAGTGCTGTGTGTATACTAGAGAAACTGGCAGTGTTTGCATTGCTTTGGATTTTTTGGGGTTAATTATTGTGATATCCTGATTGCAACAGAGAGATAGTGGGAAATCTTTGTAGACTGTTGGAATTTCATGCTGTTCAGCCTTATAATCTTACAATGTGAACAAAAATTACCTTTTTCATCATCACTTTAGACATTACGCTAGAGAATCATCTAAACACTAGCTCTAAAGTGACGTTTGTGAAGTAGCAATGGTTTCTGCTGTTCTGACAATCATGCCGTCGAACTGTTAAACACAATATCACACTCGAGGCCGCAGTGCGATATGGCTGTATGTCAGCACTGCGGCCTCGAGCCAATGCATGCCTCCCACTAGTGCCGATATACAGTCATATCACACTGCTACTCATGTGATACATATACATACAGCTGAAGCCAGAATTATTAGCCCTCCTTCACCTCCTTTTACCCTAATTTTCAACACATTTTGATAGTTTTAATAACTCATTTCTAATTTCTTTGCCATGATGACGGAAAATTATATTTGACTAGATCATTTTTAAGACACTTCTATACAGCTTAAAATGACATTTAAAGGCTTAACTAGGTTAATTAGGTTAAATAGGGAGGTTAGGGTAATTAAGTTATTGTATACCGATGGTTTGTTCAACTATCGGAAAAAAATATAGCTTAAAGGGTCTAATAATTTTGACCTTAAAATAGTTTTTAAAAAACTAAAAACTGCTTTTATTCTAGCCAAAATAAAACAAATAAGGCTTTCTCCAGAGGAAAAAATATTATCAGACATACTGTGAAATTTTCCTGCTCTGTTAAACATGATTTGGGAAATATTTGAAAAAGAAAAAAAAATAATCAAAGGAGGGCTAAAAATTCTGACTTCAACTGAACATAAATAAATAAACAAAAAATCTATCAGTAATTATGTCATTTGCAACAAAAGTTTTCTACATGCTTTGTATATGTGATTATGTGTACTATGGATGTAATCTATTGGGTGTGCCATAATGGGATAGTAATGTGCACATCCACAATCTCCCAAAAGGGGGCAGGATTGTTCCATCCAAGCGTTCAGACCACTAAAAACTGTCACACTTGGCTTGTGTTCATCTTTCTGCCCTTCTCTATCTGTGGGATTTAGGTGTAATCCCCTGAGCATACAAACCTGCCCTCCAAACTCCTCCTTAACTGACCAAAGCCCATTGATCACGAGTATATCTGTCTCAAGACCACTACAAAGGCGTCCCAACTCCTATCAAAACAGAAACCTAAAGCGCAATATTCAATATTGGTCATTAGCTTCACAGAATCGCTTCATCTCTCTGAGGGCCCTTCACCTAAAACACTGTCTCCAGGGCTTTATCCTGCCCTTGACGTTCAGATGGCACATTACGATGTCTCCTCATTGACCAGCTCAGCGTCCCATCATCCTCCGGTTAAGAGTGTGGCCTGCCTGACTGCGCGAGGGAGGAACTCTGGAGAGGCACAGACACACCGCTCTTCAGAGGAGAGGAGGAGAGGCACATTAATCATCCCAAGACATCTGTTCTTTCTGCTGCTTTAGAATTCTGTCAAAGCACTCTCGACTCCCCCCTCCAGAAAAAAAAAATGCAAGAAAAAGAGAGAAAGGTGGCATAAAAAAAGCTAAAAAATTGTCATCTCTCTGTCATGGACAGTCTGAGTGAAACATTGGATCTGAGACTATGATCTTTGTGTCTCATTAAATTCCAATTCTTTTTTTATGAGTCACTGACGGATATAGGCTGTAGTGGGCGTTTAGAGGTTGATTCAAATTATTTGTAGGAAATTAATAAATTTATAACTTATTGTGAATTGAAAAAAATAATAGTTACTTCCAAAGTATCATCCAAATGTATGTGGATATGCATTGGGAACATGGCGCACCGTTTTATATATAAATAAAGCTGCTGTCACAGCAATTTTTGTCCCATAGACTTCCATTCATACACATGGAAAAACGTAAACGTAAGCTCAAGCGATATGTGTTTAAAAGTTCAATCTTGGTTGGAATAACAGGTGTATTTTACATAAGAAGAAATCTTTATTATTAAAAGACTGGTTTGACAAAAGAGTTTGGAATGTAATTCATTTATTGGTTGATGATGGTAATATGTTGAGTTATTATCATTCTAAGTTTAAATTACATTTTAACTGTTCATATAGAGAATTCTCTTTGGTTGTCAAAGCTGTTCCTGTAGCTTTGAGGAATTTAGTTAAATGTATAGTGAAATACTCTTTGGTAATACCTACACTGGTTGATTTGTTTATTGCTAATTATTCATTTCTGGATATTAAATGTAGTAACAAGGTCTTGAGATAACTACTGACAAAAGAATATCTTCCTCTTCGTGTTAAAAGAAAAGTTTTATCTGAGAGATAAAAGCGGACTAAAGCGGACACTACTGAAGTTAGAAAAAGATACCTGTCATTTCCCTTGTAATCTAAAATGAAAGAAGAACATTTCAAAACAATTAATGACATTTATCCATGTTATGAATTTCTTAGAAGAAGATTTAATTTAGACAGTAAGGCTTGTATTTTCTGCTTGAAAGATATTGAATCTCAGGAACATATTTTTTATAGTTGTTCTATTGTCATATCCTTTTGGGACAGATTGTATGAGTGGTTGATGACAAAAATGTAATACCTGCGTTTGACTATCACATTGTGAAATTTGGCATTTTTATAAAAAACAAAGAAATTGAATTTCTGTGTAATAATATGTTAATTGCAGCAAAATTTTATATTCACAGATGTAGATTTGTTAAAGTTTCTCCTTGTTTCAAAGCATTTAAAAATTATTTCAACATTTTATATAAATCCATATAACAGGTAAAAACAAAAGGTGCCTCAAAGTCTCTAAACTTTTGTCAGCTTATATGAACTGACCCCCTTAAATGTAACGTAATTTCTTTTGTATTATTTAAGATTTATTTATGTTATTGTTATTATTATTTTGTATTGTTTTGTTTATTATATTCTGCTTGGATATAAAGTATAAATGTTTAACAATAGAAGTTGAAAATGCCTGTTTGTTAATTGAAGGTTAAATAGAATAAAAAAAATAAATAAAATAAATAAATAAAAAAACAACTGGCCTGCAAAAAAAAAAAAAAAAAAGTTAAATCTTGGTGAACTCTGACTTGCGAAACTGCATCATGTGATTGTGTAAAACCAATAGAAGATCAAAACATGACCTCTCTGTACGGAAATTTGATAAAGCAAGTGATTGCTACATATTTTAAAGTAGGCCTAAACATAAAATCAAACTAACCATGTTGATTTTGTTAACGCACATTGCTAGTTCTGTGGTTCATTCATCTGTGCACGTCATTAAAAAAATTCTAAATATTTTATAATCTTAAACTGAAATCTGAAAATGCACTTCCTGTTGGTTTTCATATAAATGATCTGTCTGAGGTATTGGGCGTGGCGAACTCATTTAACCACGCCCCTCCAACAGTCAGTTTTGACAACAAACAGAAATGGTGAGGAGGAGGTGTCTGTTAGGTTGTATACCATAGTCTTGGTTGTAAAAACTTTTCCAGATCTTTCTGAATGGAGTGCCTACTACATCCAATCATCTTGCAGTAAAAAACAAGCCACGCCCATTGTTTTCTCACTAAGTAACTTTGCTAAAAAGTTTGCAGCTTCCGATTTACGCAGAATTTAATGTCTAATCATTGCTTAATCTTGCTTCACTTCGCAGCGCCGTTCAACAGATTTTGCAAGTTCAAATCCTAGTGTGACCACAGCTTAATGGTTATAAATTATACATTGTAGATTTTTTATTTTAGCTTCGTTACTCCGCAAACCAGCTCAAACCAGTTGAAATGAACCAAAAAAATTAACCAAAAAATCGTTCACGTGACGATATCCTAGCCTGATCTCACAAGAAAACGTAGGTATTTTATGTTTTGTTAGTTTAGTGGCTAATTTGTACAAATTCAGTCGTATGAAAATGTACGCTCTTAAAAAAGAAGGCGATGCACCCAACCCTATCCCTAAACCCAACCATCATTGGGTGATGAGCAAATCGTACTAAATTGTATGAATGAGATTGTATGAATTCATCCGAACTAGCCACTAAATCAAAAAGTTACGAATTGATTGTTGCAACTTGCAAATTGAATACAAATTAAAAATTACAAACAAATAGCTTCAACTGCATTTTGATTGGTCAGAATTAACGTGCGGGTAACTCAGTGTCTAATACAAAGAAGCAAACAATGAGTGAAGGAAAAGTCAGCAGGCAGTATGCACCACCTCACAACTCCATAATTGTCTCTTGTTTGCTCTGCTTTAGCTGCACTCCCAGTTACGATTGCTGCTTTCACACCTGCCCAAACAAACTGCAAAAATGGAAATGAACTCTGGTACATAAATAAGCAAGGTGTAAAAGCACCCTAAGTTAAAATCTATGTGAAATGATCATTGCTGACACTTTTAAGTATGTTGATGTACCACAAGCTCAGAATGTTACCACTTGATTGAACGGACATTGTCAGTGGTTATTAGCTGATAGATATGGGCCAGTAGGGGTCTTCTTCTACTGGTAGGCACAGAAGGCTGTTGTCATCCATCCACATAGTTAATCAGCTATATTAATAAAGAAGACCCGAAGATCCAAATCTGTTTTTACATTACTGTAACGGTTGGGTTTCGGGTTTGGGTTGGGGTAGACGTTAATAAAATACAATTTATGGGAAATCTAATAAATAATACAAATAATTTTCCTTAACTTCCAGTCGCAGCTGTATGTGATCTATAGCTGATTAACCATGTGAATGGACGATAACAGCCTTCTGAGCCTACCAGAATGCCCTTATTGGCCCATATCTATCAGCTAATAACCACTGATAACGCCAATTCAACTGAGTTATAACATTCAATTCAGCTGAATGTACTTCCAACTGAAACAAAATTTTGAGGCAGGGGCTTTCTTTTTCTGCATTATTCACTTGTATCAAACTAATGGTAAGGGGCATGGATAATAAATTATGGCTGAAGCCCTCAAACTGACCACTACTCTAAACGCAAAAGCAAATGAGCTTTCGATCACTTGTTTCTTATGCGATACTTCAAAATGTGCATGTACATGGTGATTTAAAACCAGCTAAGTGTTCAGAGCACTGGAGAGCAGAACACCACAAATGTGTCACCTTGAGAATTTCTTGTTTTGTATGTGCGACACAGTAAATAGTTGCCCCTTTACACATTTTGTTGCTAAACATGACAGCTTTCTGCATATCATGACAAGTTCATAAGTGTTTTCTGCCAAATTTAATGTACTCTGGTCTCTTCATACACACAGAACAACAGTCCGGTGCATTCCATCATATCTTACACTGCAATATATTTATGATAGTTTAATAGAGATGAGTTTATGAGCAGAGATGAGTAAATATTATAATATAATGAACTGATTTCATTATTAAATATGTCATATTAAAATGATCAGAGTAATGTCATTTCTCTGAGGACAAATTACTTCGGACTCACTGGTTGAAAACACCCTCACTGTTAAAAACAGACATATCTGTGGCTTGAACTACCAACCGTCGCACGCCAATTAGGACTACATTCTCAGTTGTATAAAGCAAACTGTCATGCAAATGTAAAGGTAATGGTGATTAGCTCGATGAATAACCAGCTTGTGCATGCCTTGCGTCTGACTTGTACTGTATCAGCGTCACACAAGCCTATTGACTTACAAACTAAATTATTTGAACACTTTAAAAAAGTGTAGTTGTCCAAATTAATGTTCTGCGAGTGTTTTATAACTGATGCGCACCCATGCATCTAGCGAGACTCTATGATGTTTTAGTAGTCAACCAGCCTGGTCTCACGAGGAAACGTAAGTATTTTACGTTTTTTCAGTTTAGTGGCGAATTCCTACGAGTTCAGTTGTACAAAAATGTACGATTTTAAAAAGGAGGCGTGGCACCTTACCCCACCCCTTACCGTCATTGGGTGATGAGCAAATCGTACAAAATTATACGAATTAGATCGTACAAATTCAAATGAATTAGCCACTAAAGCAAAAAGTTACGAATTGCTGTGAGATTGCGTTGTAGTGAACAGATATATAGTGTTTTTACTGTATTTTACATTAGTTTGTTTATTTATTTTTAATGGATATGAATAGTAGATCAATAGATGAAAAGTAGTAAGTCGAATTCAAAGCAGCAGCTGTTTTTTGCCATCTCCTGTTGTCCTGTCAGGTTAATTGATTATATATTAACTAAATATATTTATATCTTATTTTTCTATAGTAAGGCGACACAGTGGTGCAGTAGGTAGTGCTGTCGCCTTACAGCAAGAAGGTTGCTGGTTCGAGCCTCGGTTGGGTCAGTTGTTGTTTCTGTGTGGAGTTTGCATGTTCTCACTGCGTTCGTGTGGGTTTCTTCCAGGTGCTCCGGTTTCCCCCATAGTCCAAAGACATGCGGTACACGTGAATTGGGTAGTCTAAATTGTCTGTAGTGTATGAGTGTGAATGAGAGTGTGTGGATGTTTCCAGGGAGATGGATTGCAGATGGAAGGTAAAAACGTTAAAACGTGCTGGATAAGTTGGCGGTTCATTTCGTTGTGGCAAACCCAGATTATTAAAGAGACTAAGCAGAAAAGAAAATGAATAAGTGAATAAATAAAATTTTTATAGTATTTTATATAAAAATGTATAAATAAAGGTTTTACATACGCATTTTCTCTAGATAATCAGTTTAAGAGAAAATCTCAAAAAGATGGGCCTTCAAAAAAAATCTCGCAGAAGAAGGTGGACCTCAAAGTGAAAAAACCCTGCTCTAAAGGAGGTTGAGTCTTCTCATATATGGGTACTGAACTCTGGAAATAGCCTTCTTAACAGTGTCTGAGGCTTAGACACACTCTCTCAGTTCAGAACAAAATTAAAGACTGATCTTTTAAACTAAAGCATGCATACACACAATACATAACATAACTGTAAGATGTGTGTGCTCCATGCAGGGCTTGACAAAGCTATTAGTTACTTATGGTCTCTTGTAAACTTAACTCTTCTGAGTTTGAATATAATGCAACAATGTGCAACAACTATTTTGAAAAGCGCTACAAATAAACTTGAATTAATGAATGAACATAATGAATGGAAAAATTTTGTATTATCCATTCTTAACATGTTCACAATTTTGTCCTGTGATCGACATGAGTATGACATTGTTCATGAAGAGCGTTTGCATTGAGACATTTTGGAGAATAAATAGAACACTTCCAGTGGAGCAATTTAAGCATTTTTATGTGGGGTTTGAACATTTTAATATTCACATATTGGATTAATTTGCATAGAAAGTCACAATAACCACTATTATCTTTCTAGTCATTTTCTGTCACAGTCTGTTGCTTTTACTCTCATTCATATACAGAGGCAGATGTTTACATTATGCAGAAATTATGAATAATGTTTTATTGTCAGACGTCTTCTATTTTTAGATTTGCATTAATAAGCAAAATTAACGAATGAAACCCTTAACCCTTCTTCGAGCAATGATTTTAATTATAAGAATTATATTAGAAGTAAAGGTGAACTGTGCAAGTGTTCCACCACATTTAACAAATGGAATATTTAATGTTTTAAGACACGAATACTCCCATATCTGCTGTTGGTTGAGCTAGTGTTGGTGATCTGGTTTGGTTGCTCCAAAAATAGAGCAATGTTTTTAAAGCATCACACTGTTTTCACGTTTCAGGAACACCAACCAACAAATATTTTAGTCTTAGCAAACGGCAATTGAAACAATGAAATTCTGTTTTAATTTAATTCTAATTATAATCTGTCTGATTCTGATTGGCTGGCAGGTGTATTTCACAGATCCAGTCAGTGTGATCACAGCCTAATGCTTTATATTCTTAAACATTAGTAATCATAGAAACCCAGTTAAGTATCAAATAGCACACTTCGGCAATTAGAAATCCCCATGTCATACAATAATTATGCCTCTTTGATTTTTTTTTCTTTTTCAAATATTTCCCAAATTATGTTTAACCGAGCAAGGAATTGTTCACAATATTTCTTAAAACATTCTTTCTTCTGAATTCTATTTTGGCTAGAGTAAAGGCAGTTGCCTAGTTAACCGGATTAACCTAGTTACTCTTTAAATGTCACTTTAAGCTAAATACTAGTATGTTGAAAACAGCTAGTTAAACATTATGTACATAGAAATTAGTAATTAAAACTAACATCTTTATAAATGTGTTAAAAAAAATCTTCTTTCTATTAAACAGAAAATGGGGAAAATAATATACAGGGGGCTAATAATCCAGGATGGGTAATAATTTAACTGTATATCAAACACACAACCACTGGTGGTTATTTGTCCCCAACTAGCCAAGTTAGGGCAATTACTGAAATTTTTGTTTAATGATGGTTTGTTCACATGGGTGTCCAAACTCGGTCCTGGAGGGCTGGTGTTTTTTAAAAATGAAAATCTGCTTTCATTCTAGCCGAAATAAAACAAATAAGACTGCCTCCAGAAGAAAAAAATATTAAAGGAAAAACTGTGAAAAATGCCTTGCTCTGTTAAAAAAAAATTGGTAAATATTTAAAAGCAAAAAAAAAAAAAAGAAATTCACAGAAGGGCTAATAAGTGTGACTTCAACAGTATATTGCTTAACTATTCTGAATATAACAGTTTTCAGCAGGAGGGCCCACAATACTTATTACAGGGCATGTGATGGAGATTGCAAATGAGAAGCAGAGAAAATGTCTAGTTTCGCTTCTAAGTTTATCTACATTTATGACAACCTGAAAGTGCAAAAGGCATGTGCTGTGAAGAAAAGAGGAAGCAAATGCAGTAATACTGTGACAAAATAAAAATGTAACCAAAAGACTTTCTCCAAAAGACTTTTTTTAAAATAGGAAATACTGTGAATTTTTTTTTCTCTGTTAATCATCATTTGGGAAATAAAAAAATAAATAAATTCACAGGAAGTCATCATTTTGACTTTAACTGTACATACTTTTTTTATTCCAGCCAAACTTAAATTGAAATGATGTGCTCTTCAGTGTAGGACTTTCAGCAGTGAAAATTAAACCACACTGAACCAAACTGAACTTCAACTCTGAAACCTGGACTGACACTGTTTCAATTTACTATAATCTTCTAAGTGAAGCTACTTTGACATAATCATTGTAACAGCGCTATAGAAATAAAGATGAAATGAATTGAATCAAAAGAAATAAGAATTAGAATCATAAATACTGTGAGAAAATCCTTGCTCTGTTAAACTTCACTGAGATGTTTCAATAAATTCAATATTTTGGATGCGATCTCAGCTCATCGATGAGAGAGACCCCTAAACGAAAAGTTCTGGGGGGATTATAGTGCTCTGATATGTAGATTTCTTCAATTTGATTCTTGTTCAGGTTGAGCTTCACAAGGACTCTGTCCATGTTGCTTCGTTGATCATGTGGATCATAGTACTTCCTCACTTCATAGGGGAGATCCTCAGAGTGCCGGTAGTGAAGGTTTCCTATAGTGAAGTATTTATACGTGTGTTTGTCCTTCAATGGAGGGAGCAGGTTCCCTTCATTATGAAACACGTGGAACCCAAACTCTCCAGTTACAGGATTACAGAGAGCCTTCATGTTATTGTCGATGCAGTCTTTCACGTACCACTTCAGAAGAGCGAGTCCGTGTCGAGGCGGTGGAAATCCAAAGCCAGATTTTTTCAGCTCCTCTTCAGTGTTTAATGTTTTAATGGCCAGGACCAGGATGACTAGCAAAAGGCTGAGGTGTTTAATCATTGCTGTTTAGAGTCTGCAGGGAGAAGGAGCAATTTAATTTTAAAGTGTAGCTAGAAAAGATGACAATAATCCTTACAGTTAATATGAAATCAAAACCACATTTTATTGCATTTTCCTGGTCTTATCCACATGGATATCGAATAAAGACACATTCTTATTAAGAGAGAGAAAGAGAGAGAGAGAAAGAGAGAGAGAGAGAGAGAGAGAGAGAGAGAGAGAGAGAGAGAGAGAGAGAGAGAGAGAGAGAGAGAGAGAGAGAAACTCTAGCTTTCATAGTCAAAATCCATTGTACATCAAGTATATTTTCTATTTTACTGGACTGCATTATTCTCACCTTTGTAAAGACGTTTGTTTATTTATATACTTAAATTTCAATTAGTCAAAGTTTTTGTTTCATTTTAATAATAATATTATATATATGTACAGGTGAAGTCAGAATTATAAGCCCCCCTAAATTATTAACCCCCCTGTTTAGATTGTTCTTCAATTTCTGTTTAACAGAGAGAACACATTTAACACATTTCTTAACATAATAGCTTTAATAACTCATTTCTAATAACTGATTTATTTTATCTTTTTCATGATGACAGTAAATAATACTCGACCTAATGTTTTTCAAGACACTTCTACACAGCTTAAAGGGACATTTAAAGGCTGAATCAGGTTAATTAGGCTAACTAGGCAGGTTAGGGCAATTAGACAAGGTATTGTATAATGATGGTTTGTTCTGTAGACTATCGAAAAGAAACATAGCTTAAAGAGGCTAATAATTTTGACCCTAAAATTATTAAAAACAACTAAAAACTGCTTTCATTCTAGCCAAAATAAAACAATATAGACGTTCTCCAGAAGAAAAAATATTATCAGACATACTGTGAAAATTTCCTTGCTCTGTTAAACATCATTTTGAAAAAAAAAAAAAAAAAAAAAAAAAAAAAAAAAAAAAATATATATATATATATATATATATATATATATATATATATATATATATATATATATATAATTCAAAGCTAATTATTCTGACTTTAACTGTATATTGCTTTACCATGTTTTAACCATAAGCCTTAGAAGCTGGCAAGGTGTAGAAAAAGAAAAAAAAAGAGAAGAGAAAAAAAAAGTAAAAAAAAAACATATATTAGTCCGAAAATAGTAATCAATAATAATAATATTAAAATTATTATTATTATTAATAATAATAATAATAATAAGAAAAATCTATAAAACAAACAATAAAATCCAAATAATTAAATTCAAAACCATTTATACATTATATATATATATATATATATATATATATATATATATATATATATATATATATATATATATATGATGGTTTGTTCTGTAGACTATCGAAAAGAAACATAGCTTAAAGGGGCTAATAATTTTGACCCTAAAATTATTAAAAACAACTAAAAACTGCTTTCATTCTAGCCAAAATAAAACAATATAGACGTTCTCCAGAAGAAAAAATATTATCAGACATACTGCAAAAATTTCCTTGCTCTGTTAAACATCATTTTGAAAAAAAAAAAAAAAAAAAAAAAAATAATATATATATATATATATATATATATATATATATATATATATATATATATATATATATATATATATATATAATTCAAAGCTAATTATTCTGACTTTAACTATATATTGCTTTACCATGTTTTAACCATAAGCCTTAGAAGCTGGCAAGGTGTAGAAAAAGAAAAAAAAAGAGAAGAGAAAAAAAAGGTAAAAAAAAAAAACATATATTAGTCCGAAAATAGTAATCAATAATAATAATATTAATATTATTATTATTATTAATAATAATAATAATAATAAGAAAAATCTATAAAACAAACAATAAAATCCAAATATTTAAATTCAAAACCATTTATACATTATATATATATATATATATATATATATATATATATATATATATATATATATATATATATATATATATATATATATATATATATATAAATATTAACAATAATAATAATAATCTGATCAATTAGAAAACACATTAAACGTATAGTCCTATAATTTATGTATCTGTTGTGCAGTTTTATTTTTAAAAATACTAAATACTGTCTTAATACTTTGATAAATAAATCCCTACAGTTCTAAAGATTCTTCCCATTGATACTGTCAGCAATCTTTTTTTTCCCATTTACTTATTCTTACCATGCCATCACTCATCTCAAACCTGCTTTCCTCTCAGTACTGTTACAAACAATATATAGACAAAAAATAATTACACTTCTATGAAACTCTTTCTGTCAGAATAAAACATCTGCGTCTCATTTACAGTTTGTGCAACCCATGATGATCTTTTTTTAAACAAAGAATAACAGCAAAAAATAGCACACTCTATTACGCAGTCTTCATGTTAATTTACCTGAATGAGTCAGTAGAACGTGGGTGAGGAACGTCTTGAGGAGGCTGAGGATATTTTAGGAGTTTAAATGCGTCCATACAGAGTCTTTTCAGAGTATGTGAACCTTTACTTTGAGAGTGTTCTGGCTTGTTTTTTTCACACTATCTAAGAGGAAGTGGTTAAATACGTGAAGCCTACATGACAGATGCGTTCTGCCCTGTTGCCTGGTCTCAGTTCCGGATTATAAATTATCAAAATGCATTCATCTTAATCCTAACAGCTCCGATTCAATTCAAAACATGACAGCTGTGAAATTAAAACACATAATATGCCGACTGAAAAGAGAAGAAACACATTTCTTCTTCCATGGGGAAAAGCAAATGTGGCATGCGATAGCCTACAGGTGATCTTTGAGGATATCTGCAGGTGGAAAGTACAGTTTCTGCTCTCAGATTACGTTCAAAGTTTCGTTGAGGCAAAGTCAGTTCACTCATTTCCGAAAATCCCCTCAGACTATACATATTTCAGCCTTGAAATTGGTTTGAAAGAGCGAAGTGTCCGCAAAATGGTGAAGATTGTGTTTTCATTTAAGACACACAAACATTATTGCAAATGAAGGTTCCATGTAGAACTTATAACATATTTGAAATCTTTCAGAGCACAAAATGTAATGAAAAAATTGGCCATAATTTAACTTCTTAGTCTTGATGTTAGTTAATATTGTGTATTGTCAATACCACTATAATTTATGCTTGTTGTTGAACTTTGCCTTTCTCTTTTCTGTTTTGTAAACTTTTAAATGATTTGTGTAATGAGAGGGAACTAAATACATAAATACATTATTAATAAATGTTTTGTTAATAAACTTCTGAACAAAATTAACTTAAATTTTCCTTAATAAAATGGTAACCATGTGACTATAAAAAAATAATTGTATTTCATTCATTCATTTTCTTTTCGGCTTAATCCCTATTTATCAGGGGTCGCCATAGCGGAATGAACCGCCAACCATTCCAGCATACGCCTTACACAGCGGATGCCATTCCAGTTGCAATCCAAAACTGGAAAACACCCATACACCCTTGCTTTCACACACATAAACTACAGCCAATTTAGTTTATTCAATTCACCTGTAGCGCATGTTTTTTTTACTGTTTGGGAAACCGTAGCACGCGGAAGAAACCCACGTCAACACAGGTAGAACATGCACACTCTTCACAGAAATTCCAACTGACCCAGCTGGGGCTCGAACCATCAACCTTCTTGCTGTGAGGCGATTGTGCTACCCACTGCTCCACCGTGATGCCCTAATTTGTATTTTAAAATGTTATTTATTTGGTACATGTTTTACTGTATTTTAAACGTCTTAATCAATATTATTCAGATTGGTGTATATTTATTATTAAATTGAATTTAGTTTAGCTACTTAACTCATTATTTTTATTTTAAAAAAGCATTTGTACAACCCAGATTTACTAAAAAAAAAAAACAATTTGCAGAAGCATACTTCAAGTCAATTTTATGATCTCTTATCAGGTACAACTTGTCAATATCATATAAAATTTACTGAATGTTTACTCCCTAATTAAGTAAAAGTGAATTGATTATCTTTATTTTTCAGTCTATATATATTGAAATGAACCAAGTAATGTCAAGTTCTTGTTTTAGCAGAAGGAATTGTTTATCCATTTAAATAAATCTTACTAGTTACAAATTAGTACAATTAGTGTAATTTGATTTAATTAAGACACACAGCTCCACTTAAAATGTGTTATTTCATTTTATTCTAAGCAAATTGAACCCAAGAGCAAATTTACTTTAAAAATCCCTATTGATCTCAGAGGTAACTGAGCTATGGCTTTCTGAGTGATGCGTCAAACATGAATGCTGATAACAAAAATGCCAAGACTTAAAGCATGAGTGCTTCTCCTCTGCAAGGTGGTAACCTAAGGTCACTTTATTTTGATGGTCCATTTGTTGAATTTAAGTTACATTGCATCTACATGCCAACTTATACTCATTAGGATTATAAAGGCTGATTTATACTTCTGCGTCAAACGCCGGCGTATGCTACGGCGCTGACGCATAGCCCTTCGCCGTGGTCGTCGGCGTCACTGACCTGCACCTCTCAAAAAATTTAACTACACGTCGCAACGACGCGTAGCGTAAGCTCTGTGATTGGTCGGCTTGGTAGCGCTGACGAGTCTGGGCGGTACCGAGAGCCGCGCGAATGGCGCGATTGTTTACAAGTGTGGAGTCCCGTGAAGGAGCTCCGGATGTAAAGTTTTGTTTTGTGTTTACCTCATAGTTTAAGTTGTTGCACGTCCGCCGTTTCCTGCCTCAAAATGAGCGAGTTTGAGCCACTTGTACATCCCGGAATTTGACTACACCAAAAAGGCATTTCTTCCTATGTAGTACTGTTTTGCAGCCACAACATTATTAAATCATACACTGAAAAAAATCCATACATTGGATCGGACTCCAATAACTCTAAAACATTATTTTTCAATTCAATTATAAAATGTACAATGTTGTTGCTTTTTTTCCCTCAACAAGTGCAATTTTGCCCATGGCTTTTAGTCAATTTTTTTTGTACATTTATATGATAACAATATAATTAAATTGAAAAAACAAAACAAACAAAAAAAACTTTTTTAATGTCATGTATAACATGTTATGTACATACCAAAACAGGGTCATGCCAGTAGCTTTTTGGTTTTGACTAATTCGTATTTTCATAGTTTACATGAAGACAATAATGTAAAAAAAAAACTTATAATCTGCATTCTGAAAGGCATAAGTTGGTAGTTTCAGGAACCCCAAATGCCAAGATTGTAAATTAAACATTTTTCATCATTAGTTTAAAATATTGTTGTGTAAAGCCCTATTTATTTTCTAAAAAATACTACATTTAAAAGTTCATTGACTCAAAAATGAGACTTTCTCTCGAGTGTCTAAATAAATGCTTGTTTCAACAACATTTCACTATTCTATATTAATGACATAAATAGCCAAATCCACCCTTGATTATTTTTCACCTCATTTCACAACAAAGTAACACGTTTTTCCTGTACCTTCAGGTGAGCAGAGAAAGTGTCATGTACACATTTCACATATAACATAAATGTCTTTTCTCTTCGCTTATTGCAACTCACAGCATCATAGAAACCCTTCCCGACTTCATTACAAATAAATTATACTTTTAAATGATCCCAGCATGGCAAACAAGCCCAGCTTTTAGACGGAGGTATGAATAATAAAGAACGAGAGCGAACCAGAGAGCAAGCATTAGCATTTAATTTCTACAGATTTAACACCAAATAAAGTTCCATTTTTCTGTGTTCATTTATTTATTTTTTTCCACCTTCCTGCTTACATTGATGTGCGCATAAAAGCAGGCTGGGTTAATCTCCCTGGCAACGCGGGCGCTCTGGCTCTCGGGTAGTTTCTTTAATTCCTCTGGTGTGTGTATACACGACTTTAGGGTCACACCGTATTAGTTCCCCCTGCCTCTGGCTGCTATAAGCCATCCCGAGTATAAAGATCAGTTCCTTCCATTCCATGCTGAGTGTGACCTGAAGTTAACCAGCTGAGCTGTGCTGAAACCACTCACTGGAGTACAAACTGCCTCTACTATCAGCTGTTTATTTGTGTGCACTGTCTGAGTTGTTTTAGTGGTTGGCTTGTTAACTCGTTCTTTTCCTCCGAGGAGATTTTGCTGCATTCTTCAATTGGTACAAAATGCTGCTGCCAGGCATTTCTCTTAGAATTACTCCAGTTTGGGCTTTTGTAGACTGGTTTCCTGTAGAATTTAGGATTTATTTAAAGGTCCTATTGATGGTTTCTAATGCGTTGCATGGCATTTCCTCAAAATGTTGTGTATAGCTTAACTTTAAATAAGCCTATATTTCTCAAATATGGTGATCAAAACCAGAATAGGGAAGCATTGTTTCTGGTCACACATCCTTAGTTATGATCGCCATTCATTAACAATAGAAAGTATAGTAATAATAGAACAGTTCAGTTTCCTATTAGTTATTATTTACCCGACAAAGTCAATAACAAGCTGAAACATTTTTAAGAAATTTAGGGAATGATCTTAATTGGACAGTTTTATTTATATAACCGATTCATTATAGGGGAGGAAAGAGTTAATAGGCACATAGTCTCACAGGGTTGTGTTTATTCTCTTAATAAGTTATGGGGACTTTGCGCATAACGTGCATTAAACTAATCAGAGTCTTATCTCCCATTCCCTTTAAGAGTCAGTTGCGTCACGCCATGGCACATTTGCTTTTTTCATGACGGACTTTCTAAGTAGAATAACTGAATGCTTCACTGGCGTTAAACAGACCATCTGTGCAAGATAAAGAACGAGCCACCTCCATTTAGCCTCTTTACTTTCTCTTCCTCTTTACTTTTACTCTTTACTCCTTTACTTTTTTGGATAAGGAAACAATGTTGTACACACTCTACTAAAGACATCCATTAGCCTATTTATTTAATTTAGTTTTTTTAAGTGCAAAGATTTGTTTCAAAACTATTTCTAAATTCAGTTCTAATTTCCAGCAAATTAATAAATGAACAATAATAATGAAGTATGCTCAAAAACCTGTTATAGTATGTCCAGACACACGTCCTATTCTTATAATAATAATAATAATAATAATAATAATAATAATAATATAAAAGCAATTTGTCGTGAATAAACTAAAAAAAGTTATACTTATACTTATATTTTTTGTAACCTTTTATTCTTTCATAAGTAAAGATATTTGTGTGTTACTGTCCATCCTGTGTGTATTAAGCGATGTGTAAGTGTTTGAGCCTGCATAGACACATAATTAACACACTTTGCACTGGACTTTAGACCAGCTTTCATTTGGTCCATGGCGCTGTATATTTTAGTTCTTCAAATTAGCAATGCGCCAACAATGCACCTTAACACATCTCTATTTTAGAACAGCACACACATGAGTCCACAAAGTGCCACTAATGGATTAGCAATTTTTAATTAGGGTTGCGCTGGTCTGATAATAGCAACAAATTGCACCTTGTTTCTATAACACGCCAATAGTACAACAGTATTAGAGGTACAATAACAGACTATACATTCTATCAACTTTTAATTATTTTTATTATTTTTATTTTTTAAAGTTTATAAAATGGTTAATGTTTAAACCAGTATGCTATTGGCTGATTAGTTTTAATAGTTAGTAGTTTAAATTGAATTTAGTTCATGTTTTTTTTAAGAAAAGTGATCAGTAAATAAAATATTCAAATGTCCAAAACTGCATGATTAGAGAAATATTAATCAACCATTAATCATATGCTCAACAGAAATGAGTGTAAATAATAATTTAAAATAATAATAAATAACAATTTAGATATATACTCTTTTAGATGATTATTGTACAGTAATATAAAAAAATATTTACCCAAAACTAAAATGTCTGTCATAATTTATTCACTCTCTACATGTTACAAAACTGCTGAACAGTAAAGAAAATATTTTAAAGAAATCTGCAACCACTGACTTCTATAGATATGTTTTTCCTATTATGGGTGTTTCTGGATTTCAGCTTTCTTCAAAATATCTTCTTTTGTTTCAACACAGAAGGCTTAAAACCACTTGAGGATGAGGAAATAGTGAGTTCATTCTTACCACACACTTTTAATTGGCGCCAACAACTTGCTATTTTTAAAACCTTGACTTGAAAATTCTCTCTCTTTTTGAATCTGACCTTTTTTTTTTTTGCATATTGCTAATACTGTTATTTAACCAGATGCTTTTTCATAATAATTAATTGACTTGAAAAACATCAACCATTTTCCTTTGTTTGAACTCGCCTTTTTTGTTCTCCCATTTTTAAAAGTGTGCAGATGTTCGTCCTTCTCCATCATCTGAAACAGCTGAAGGATGCTCAGTTAGCGAGAAATATAAAAGTTAGTTCAGACCACAGTGAAGCTGAAGAGTTTGATGCAGCGGTAATGAAGTGATATTAGGAAGACGTATGTTGTGCACTCAGCCACCTAATGTATTTCCAGCCAGCTACGCCTTCATCTGACGAAACCCGACGGAAGACTGAGCAGAGGCCACTTCATGTTGCACTTTTGCGAACGTATATTTATATCTCTGATGAATTGACAGCCGAGTCCCACCGAGGCACAATAGGAACACAAGCTGGTGGATCTTTTAGTGTCTGTCTGCATTGACTGCGGGGGCTGGAGAGGCAGTAAAAACTCTCTCATAAGCGTGTTTGACACTTCTATCGCAGTGCTGCCAAACGCTCCGGGGTCCGCTTTATATTTTATCCTCTCGCTGCAGTGTCAGCCTGCACGAGAAGGCACTTTTTAAATTGCTCTGCACACTCGATTTACACTGTGTTTCTCCCCAATGAAACGGGTCTCCATCAAGCTCACAGCAGACGCCATGTATAATCACTCTTACTTTTAGAGCCGCATCTTATGGATCTTGAAAGCATTGTAATATTGCATGGGTGTTTACACAGAGGAAGTGATTGCAGGTGGTTCTTGTAGTAAAACGCTTTTCTTATTTAGTTGTTGTCTTGTTCCAAATATCTCTTAAATCAAGATGCATTTTCTAGACAAGCAAAAATATTATCTTGTTTTCAGGAACAATTAGTCAAAATTAAGGGAGTTTTTTTCTTAAAACAAACAAAATTATCAGCCAAAGGGGTAAGCAAAATAATCTTGTTTTTGAAATAAGTTTATTCTTCTTACCCTATTTGGCAGATTATTTTGATTGTTTTAAGAAAAAACTCACTTAATTTTGACATAACATTTCTAAACAAGACAATATGTTTTGCTTGTCTAGACAAAGGTACTTGGTTTAAGAATTTTGAGATATTTTGATTAGAAACAAGACAAAAATTCTAAGAAAGAAAAGTATTTTGCAGTGTATATTCTGAGTGCAAGGCATTAGAAAATCATGGGAGTAGTTGGGTTGTAGTTCAGGTTTAAATTAAACCATTTAAAGGTGCAGTGTGTACATTTAACACCCAATTGTTCAACTAGGTATTGCACACAAAAGAAGGAATATTTTCCATATCAAAAAAGTTTTTGTCCTAACCAACACCTGAATTGTATTTCAGAAACGGATTCTATTTCTTGCAGCTGAACAACAAGATAAACTGGCAATGTTCACCTCAGGTACATCTTTTGTTGATTTATACTTCTGCGTCAAACGCCGGCGTATGCTACGGCGCTGACGCGTAGCCCTTCGCCGTGGCCGTCACTGACGTGCACCTCTCAAAAAATGTAACTACACGTCACAACGACTCGTAGCCCAAGCTCTTTGATTGATCGGCTTGGTAGCGCTGACGAGTCTGGGCGGGGCCGAGAGCCGTGTGAATGGTGCTAGCCTGATGGAACGATTGTTTACAAGTGTGGAGTCCCGTGAAGGAGCTCCGGATGGAAAGTTTTGTTTTGTGTTTACCTCATAGTTAAAGTTGTTGCACGTCCGCCAGTTCCTGCCTCAAAATGAGCGAGTTTGAGCGAATTGTACATCCAGGAAGTGTCAGGAAAACAAAACAGCAGCGAAGAAACTCGACACAGAGGAACAAGTGTTAATGTAGACCAACAGAGACAGCGCGCAGAAGTATAAATGCACAGCTACGCGCGTTGCATGCACCGTGGGTTACGCCGGTCACTTGACGCAGAAGTATAAACCAGGCTTCATGTACTTTATTCAGTGTAAGTGCTAAAAATGCAAGTTTGAATGCCATTTTAGATTACATGTATTGCCATACTGAAAGCAGCAGCAGATCTTGAAAAAAAATTGTTTGAAATCGAACTTTAGTACTGTGATTCTGTGCAAGTTAACACATATAAGTGATTTAGCATCTACATTTAATCATGTAAAAGAGGTTCAATATGTATTAATTACATTATAAACCTTACCATTTGTTGGAGTGCAGTAAGTGCTCTATTCGGTGCTTCTGAATGGCTGTATTTAAATATCTGTTGTGCTTCATCTGGTATAAACAGCCACGTTGCTTATCACTAAATATCTCCTCACGTAGCGTGTTGTTAGGACATGGGGTTTCAACGCAGCCTGCTCACCTAATGTTTACGCTCGTAATATTTATATTTATTGCTAATTAATAACCTCATGCGGAAATCTACGTCTCACTTCGGAGGCTGTTACTGTCCAGTAGAGGCTGCATTTTAGTGGACACACACTTTGAGAGCCTTTCTGACTGATCGAATGAATAAAATACGCTGTTTTCCACAAAGGCAACCTAGAGTGCTTAAATATAATTGCCTAAATGGGCGGGTTAAAGGGTCCAAAAGACAGCCATTCCGGCACGTAACCAACATTTTCAAAGCAGAATATCTGACTTTAGCATTGTTTTTCAGATAAACAAGAATGTTCACCTGGCATTTTTCTTAAATATCTGCAAACATATTATGGTATTTTTATGCTTTAGAAGAGTCAAAAACTTACATACGGCAACTTTAAGTTCTGGCAATTATAATTGCAGAAGTTCATAGTTGCCATTTTGCGTTTACAAGCTATAGCTGCTACATAATCAAATACGATTAAATTCTAAAACAATATAGGGTACTGTTTAGAAGTCTACACAGCAAGATCAACAGTGTCAATAGAACTCTGAGAAAGTGAATTTTAACACTTTACCGTTGTATATATAATCCACACCGGCCAAAGTTAAATTAACGTTTTCAAAAGTGTAAACAATTTAATACTGGCTCAAGTGTGAAGGACTATTATGACCCCTGTCATGGAAATTAAAAGTAAACCAGGAATTATCAGGAAACAGAAATTTAAACACTTTCTTCACGTAAAGAAGCTTGTTTCCTTGTTTCAAAATTATCCCTGGAAGGGGGGTGGGGGTCCCATTGGTGCCCAAACCTTTTACTAAAACTACGAGTAGTTTTACCTTAAAGCCAATTCACATGGCACAGATGGCAAAAGACACTTTATTAGGTTTTGCCGGATCAGAGTATTACCCCTGTCAGTGTCTGTTGGCATCTGTCGGAGCTTGTTTTTGCCACCAGAACATGCTGAATCAGCATTTTGGTGTTGTAGAATGCCTGAGATTTGTTGTGCTGTAGTCCTGTGGTTGTCTGCTTTTGCCACCATCTGTCAGAGCATTAAGAAATGGCCTTTAAAGGGCACCTATGATGAAAATCATCTTTTTGAAGCTGTTTGGACAGAACTGTGTGTAGGTATAGTGTGTCCACAGCTATATTGGGGTGATATAAAGACAATAAAGCTGCGTCCCAAATGGCACACTATACACTATGCACTCATGCACTATGTACTTATGCACTTACACACTCAACAGGATAGTATATGTATGAAGTGGTGTCCCAAATGGCACACTAATGTTTTTTTACTAAGCGGAAATTCAAACCGTTTCCCTAATGACGTTTGACGGTTGCCAAATCAGTGACATAAACAACAGAATTATCAAATAATACCTGCCATGAGTATTGCCGCATTCACCATCGGGAGGCGCTATAATCACTCTCGTTGGAGAAATTTGCTTTCACCATCCAAAATAAATAAAGTTATCCAACATGTGCGTCCGATAGCTCCGCCCCTTCCGCTACGTATGCAAACCTGCGGTCGTTGAGTGCGTGAAGTGTCCATCATTACACACTTCATTTTAGCGGCTGAATGAGTGCATCATCCGGGTAATTAAAGTGCACTTAGGATTTTTAGAGTTTTCAGTGTGAACACACTACTTACACTGTTTATACTACAAAATGGCGTAGAATAGTGCATAAGTATGCGATTTGGGACGCAGCTTGTGTCTCTTTCTTTATTTCCTGATGTTAAAATAGGATCCAAATCCCTCCCATTTTGAGGCCAATCACAACGTGATGTAGTTGAGGTTTCCCCGCCCTCTGAATTGATTGACAGCCATGTATTAACAAGTCTCCGTAGTAATGCTTATAATCATATAAACAAGAAAGTACTTGCGCAAAACAACTGGGAATAAAGGATCTGTTCAGCTCGCTGTGATCATCAATCATCATCAAATGTGATCAAGAATGAGTTTTACAAGTTTAAAACGTTTTAAAACAGTGCATGTTTGTGATAAATCACAGCGATTTTACAGTCTTTACTTTATCACCACAACCACATTTCAGTACAATTAAAAAAGAAGATGTTATAATCCCAAGTTTGTGGATGTTTAATCGGGTTTATTTTGTACATTAACATAACGGATATCCATACAGCAGTGAATGTTAACATGTATGCTGTCAAATTTGCCTTGCAAAAACAGTGCAAAGTGAGGTGAGCTGTTTGTGTGTGTCTGAGTGTGTGCGTGAATTTAGCAAAAACATTGTGTGTGACTCATTGTTGCAGAAAGGCTTGAATTAACTCCACAACTAGTATATTAAATAAGCATTGGGGAAATTCTTACTGTAGTTTTTCTCACAAACGTTACATGAGATCTGCTTTCTTCAGCAGAGAAAAATAGAGAATTTTATAGTGTTTATATCAACAAGATTATTTTTATGATCATATAACAAATTGTGGTTATGTGCATATGAAATTACTAATAACAAATGTGACATTAATTTACTCTTTATTTCTTTGCATTTTATAATTGTAAACTATAAAATCTTGAGTCTCCTCAGAATTTGTGTCTCATTTTGTGTGCCGACTGACAGTTGTTTGCTACTCTCTTTTCCCCCTGGTCTGTCAGCCACAGAGTGAAAGCCTCTCCTTCCACTACTTTCAGCGCTCCACGGCCATCTTGAAGCAATTTTTTGAAGGAATTCTGACTGAAAGAGAGGGGTTTCATGGCCCTTAAAGCAGCAAGCCAGCAAACTCCAATGAAGTATACTCAATCTGATCTGTTTAATTGTCCTTCTATTCTTCCTCTTCACTTTCTTTCTACTTCAGCAGAAGCCATCAATCAGAATAAGGCAGTCGCTTACAGATTTAAAAAAAAGTCCCTGGGGATGAGTAGTTTTAGAAACACAAAGACAGAAAATGAACTCTGACAACAGGAGGCTGTCTGATTAGTTTAAATGAAGCCAGGTGCACTGCCCAAAAAAACTATCACACAGAAACTTTCAGAGTAGTAATGACACAAAACATTTCTGTCACACTGCAGCGTTTTTCAGGAAGAAAAGGACGTTTTGCAATCATTAATTCAAATGAGGGCTCAACTAACATGTGATTTCTATTCATCAAACCATGCTTTGTAACAGGCCAGGGTGCCATGACAAAAAAAAAAAAAAAACTATCATTTGAACAACAATCTCACCACCGTCTGCGTAATCAAAGGAATGCTATAATCTGTGCCATTTGGCAAATAACAGTTAAAGCGCATGAGTTAGCGAAATGGAGTCACAGCGAATAAATAAATAAAATATATGGATGACACATGGCTATTATTTTTCTTTATATGGTGGGAGTGGATCAGTCTGTGTTTGTGCCATTAATTGATAGGCTTTTAGAGGGTGTGCTGGTGAGGGAAAGATGTGGCGGAGTGGCAGGTTGCCAAGCATGTCGATGTAGGCAGATAAAAACAATGGGAGAAAGATGTGAGCGAGATCCTCCCTGAGGCCAAGAGGGAGTAAGCTATAAAGAGGTAAATGAATACTAATGGAAAGATGATTGGCACAGAAGATGGGACACAAATGGAAGGGCACGAGGACAGGGCAGGACGACGAGTGATCACATAAAAAATGCAGCAGTACCGCCCTAGTAGAGGTCAGCGTAAAAATACTACACACTGTTTCTCTGAATTGGCTAACATGGTATATTAAATAAAAGTGTGCTTTTAGAATATAATTGAAAAAATGAGCCTGGTTTTTGTCTCAAACACCTGGGTAGATGCTGAGCAGACCTGAGGACTGGAAGGATGTTTATTGTATGAATCTAGGATTTTGGACTCTGTACATTTTTTATACAATTTTCAATGTTCAGATGATTATTAATAATTTAACAATTAATTAGCAGTTCTTTGATTAATTAAGTTCTAAATTCTTAGCTGCAGATAGTCATAAGTCATTAACATACTACATGCAGTTGCGCTGATGAACGGTTTAATTATTATTTAGAATTCATTTTTATTTGCATATTTTCTCATTTTAATTGGATTTAGTAATTTTATTTTGTGATTTTATAGTTTTATTTATTTGAATGAAACATAAAAACAATATGTTTTTAAATTTATTTAATTATTTTAATGAAAAGAAGCTTTTGGTGATCATAGTACAGATTAATTTGAATATTTTACATCAAATGTGGTTTTAAAACCATGAACGTATGCCAATATCCTTCAAACCACAAGGTTTACCCATTTGTCACCAATATTTTTTTATAAGTTTAAATAGAAATACATTTTGTATGAATTCTCATTCTTCCACATATGCAGAAACACGATAGACAGGGGTGGACTTAACCAAGAAGCAAAGTAAGCAGCTGCTTTGGGCCTCGTGGAATTAGGGGGCCCTGACCTATGACAAAAGGCATACATTAATCATATAGCTCATTTATAAATGTTCATATGTTGTAAAATAGGTCTACAACAATTAAGATTTGTACTTTATTACTTCTTTTCAAAAATGGACCGTTCCTTCCTTACTGCACATGCGCAAGTAAGTGTATCGGTTCAAAGACACCGCCAGTCTGCCAGCAATCAGCGTAGAGCTGACGTAGATAGAAGTAGATAGAGTGTGCAAGAGTGAGAATTTTGAGAAAATTTGAGAAGTAGAAATGAGACAAACAATAAAACACAGCTATACCTCTGAGATCCTGCTTTCTGGTTGAAACACCTGTCAGACGATGAACGCTGTGAGCTTGTTAATAGAGGGTCTGTTCAAATAAAATAACATTTTCCAGTAAAAAGTAAAGTCTGCTCACAAACAGCCATTATTCAATTCAAATTAAAAAAATGGTAAAAAGATTAGTTTAATAAACTGAGAATTAAATTTGTTGAAATGTTTATTAATTAATTAATTTGTTTGTTTATTTGTTTGTTTGTTTGTTTGTTTATATTAAATCTAATCATAAAAATGGCAAATTATCTTCACATAGTTTTATTTGTGAATTTATTACATTTAATTTTACAATAAGAAGATAAAAGTTCCTTCAATATTAAAATATATAAACATCCTTCAAATATTTTGGTATATACCTTTTATTGAAATTTATTTTTTAAATTTTTAATATACACTTTTTTTTTTTTTTACAAAAAAAAAACAATAAAAAAAAACTAATCTACAGAGAAATAATATGTATAGAGAAAGAGAATGCTTTGATGCTAGGTGCCCATTTCTGGAATTGCTGGGGCCTCCAAATCACTAAGTTACTTTCACTAAATTTACTAAGTGTAAATTCACTAAGCTATTCTTCCACCATGAGCACAGACATACGCTTTCATTTTTAAAAAATGACAATGCCCAGAGTATGACCCAAATACACTAATGAAATTCACTGTTGATTATCTTAATTATCTTTTTTATCGATTCACCATTGCGGCTTTAATTTCTCTGCCTCTCAGAAATCCACTGTGCAATTAAAATTTTTTTTTTGTTCTGCATGAGTGTACAGGGTTTGAAATGTTATATGCGCCATGGCGTACTATAAATATAGAATTTCATAGCAGTTACATTCAATCATTATCCCACTAACCCTTCCCAATTAATTTCCACTCCAAGGGTCATCTTGGTCGCGAGGCTGTTTTTAACAGCCGTTTGAATGTTGGGGCATTTCCTGAGCACTTTGTTCTGATGGTTTGTGTAGAGCTTCACACTATAACAGTCATTTCAATTTTCCTTTAAGAGCAAATTTATTATAGTGTATAAAGGGGTCATGCGTAACAACTGTAAGAGCTGTTCAACTGCCATTTGTCCATACAATTTTTTTTTTGACATTCATAAACTGTCATGTGTCATCTTTAAATGAATACCAGAATAAATTGGCATTAATACTGATTTTTTTTACAGCATTGGCCAGTTGTCTGATGAACATGAAAATTGCTGCAATAAGTAATATCTTTGTCACCGGTCAACATTAATCAAACAATGAGTAAGACTAGAGGATTGTAAATACAAGTAATGAATTTACAGTCTGGATATTTTTATGCAAAATAAAGTGAAGTTTTGTGAAATGTCGTGGCTGGAGTCCATTATATTTTCCTCATACTGAACGAATAATTTACCCCAATTATTTTTACACTCATTCATCAAATTAAGTCATCTAATGTGCCATCTTGTACCTCCAGGTCATTCCGCGTTTTAGCCATTTCACAGGAGGCAAATATTCAACTGAATGTGGATTAATCAAAGCCAACACAACTGCAAAGACAGAAAACAGTAAGTGTTTGTCTAATTGTGCATTGTTTTGAATGGTTTAGACGTCAATGCAAATGCTAAGTGACCAAATTATTCTGGTGCAATGTTAAATACATTAAGTGTTTGACACAATAGTGACTAACACATGATGAAATGGTTTAACTGTTGTAATCACTAGTCAAGAGATCTCTTCATAAACTGCAACAGATTGTCTGAACTGGGATCAGAACTACATTTACAGAGTTTTAAAGCAGAACGTTTTTAATACAATTTAAATGTTGTGTGGTATTTAGATTGTATATAATGTTATTTGATTATATGAAGATTAATAAAGGATGCTTTTCACACCTGTAGATCAATTTTATTAGTTCCAGACCATGGATTACAATTGTTAGAATTTTGTTTTAAGTTCTTGGTGCGGTTCGCTTTCACATGGCAAAGTTCTCTTCTCACATTGGCTCAGTACTGTACCTATTCTTCCACAAAAGCACATTTTGCAAATGTGCATAAAAATAACGGTTGATTAAAACTTCAAGATTTGCATGAGTTTTGAAAATGCGCATAAAAATCATATAGACATAACTAAGTAAGATAAACTTTTTATTCGATTAGAAAAGATACACATAAACTACAATGGAAACACTTTTACCGAACAAATTCCAGTATGTGCATTAAAAAAAGTCATGTGATTTGTAAGCATTTCAGTATTAGTGTTATTATATGATTAATGACCTCCAGAACTGTCAAGAGCTTATGCGCTCGGCATCTCAAGCCTTCAAATGCCATCACGTATTCATTGCATGTCAGCATTTGTCTTCTGAGTCGCAAGTCATTTATTAAATAAGTAAAAGATTCACGCAGCGTCTCCTACCGCAGAAAATTCTGTTTTTACTGTTGATATTTGGCACCAGTTAAAAAGGAATTGACAAGTTTGTTCTTTGACTCGTTGTATAGAAATGCTGCTTTATTCGCACATTTTTTATGCAATATTCCAGTTTTGCGCAAGTTAATTCACATTTTTGAAAATATAGCTACTGTTTATTCCACGGATTCCACTAAGCTGTCATGTCATTATTTTATTTCATGACGATGAGCAATAAGATATTATAAGTGAAAAGGTGCTCTTTAATTTTGAATGGTGAAACTGATATTGTCACCAAATATAAATCGGAGGTATAACTTTCTCAAACACAGTTTCATCTCATTTGCCAAGGTTTGTAAAAATCTATCTATTAATCTATCTATCTTTTGCCCGTCATAACCATAATGCGCTGTGATATATAGCCTGGTTCCAGGCCCTATGGGGGGGGGGTGCTGCAGATCTGCAGAGTGGATGCGCGCGTACCCGAGAGCGGTGTTGTCACGCGCGTACCCAAGAGCGGTGTTGTCGCGCGCGTACCCAAGAGCGGTGTTGTCGCGCGCGTACCCAAGAGCGGTGTTGTCGCGCACGTACCCAAGAGTGGTGTTGTTGCGTGCGTACCCAAGAGCGGTGTTGTCGCGCACCTACTGAAGGGCATGACCGAAGGTGTGCCGCGTCGCGGGGGCACTTTTGATCATTTTGGAAGGGCACTTTCTATCCAAGACTAAAAAGGCCATGTGCACTGCACAGGTTGAGCCCTATGTGTGCACGTGCCTGCCTGGTTCATTAGTTTATTGGATCATTGGATAGTGCTTTCTCACTATAATTGATCCACTTCAGAGTTTGTTTAAACAAAATTGAGACTCGCCAGATTGAGAAACATACTTTTAGGTGTGAAAGCACCCTTAGGGGCCAATCACAGCGAAAGTGCTTTTCTGTTCTGAAAACGCGAGCCGGACCGCAATGCTTTTTTTTTGTTGACAAGAAAAAAAGAAGTGAGGTGTGCTTTTTATGTCACTATGCAAAGACTGAATCAGCTGCATATTTTAAACAAAAAAATAACAATTCAACAAATTATCAAAAAAACATCTTCAAAAGTCTCTATAGTCTTGACATCACAAACACTGCTGTCGCAGTGATAGAGAGGAGAGGGGTCTTGGTTTTGGGAGCTGGGATTGTGGATAAGCTGGTGGGGTAAGATGATTAGAGTTGGGGCTCTAAAAGCTTGTGGAAAGAAATAGTTAGCCAAGCAAGCTCTAATACTCGTTTTTTTCTGATTGCAAAAGCTGGAAGAGACTGTGGAAGGTATGGGTGAAAGCAAAATGTCCTGAATGGAGGGTAGAGGGTCACAGAAGATCTTAACAAATAACCAATTAACAATAACAACATTAAAGGAATGGCCCCAAAATGTTGCTTATGTACTCACATGTCATGCAAGATGTACATGCAAATTGTTTTAGTACACTATAAAATCCAATAGTCAAATTTATCAAATGAAATGAGTGCAGTTAACTCAAGATTTACTGGAAGCTAATTCTACTCATTTGAAAAGAGCTTTGAACTCAGTGTTGAAGGTAATGATTTTCATGTTGGTGGAGATGTTTAATGATCCTCTACACTATAAAACCCAAAAGTCAGCTTTATCAAATGAAAGGAGTGCAATTAACTCAAACTTTACTGAAAGTCAAATCTACTCATTTGAAAAGAGTTTTAAACTGAGTGTTGAAAGTAATGAGATATTTAAATACCTCATTACTTCAGCCTAAATGCGGTGTTCACAGTATAGATTGGTTTACGTCAAATGGTTTGTTGCAATCAGTTTCGGTTTGAGTTGCCTCAACTTATTGTGTTTTACAGTACTCAAGTTGGTTTGAGTCCTCTTCATTTATTGGGTTATTCTGTCCTTAAATTGCTTTGTTTACTCAAATGGATTAAGTTCACAGCACTCATATAGATTAGTTTTTGAACTTAAATGATTTGTTGCAACCAGTTTCCTCTAATGGTTTGAGTTACTTTAAATGTTTGTGTTTTACAGAGTGCTGAAATGTTGAGAGATTGAATGTTTTATTTATTTTATGGCTGTGACTGAAGTCAGCTCTACTTTCTCTCCAGTAATTCAGCTTGTTATTAATGCTCAATCAACTTAATCCCTTAAATATCTCATAACTTCAACTGAAATGGAATTAGTTCACAATACTTATAACAGTTTTTGAACTTAAATGGTTTGTAGCAATTGTTTTTCTCAAACGCTTTTCCTTAAACAGTTTGCGTTACGGTTCCTCAAACGGTTTGCGTTAACTTATTGGGTTTTACACTACACAATTGGTTTTAAGTTTTACTTTGCTCAGATTATTATGCATATACTCAAATGGATTAAGTTCAAAGTACTCATTAGGATTAGTTTTTGTACCTAAATGTTTTGTCACAATCAATTTCCTCAAATGGCTAGAGTTACCTTACCTGAAACCACGATTTATAATAAAAGTCAATGGCCAACATAGTTACACATAGTAACCAGCTACTGTAATTAAATTTACATTTTTGCTGGAAAATAAATTTAAATAAAGTTTTATTGATGTAATTATTGACTTATTTGAAGCAACTTTAGACAACACCCCTCCTAACAATACATTGTAAGAAGTGAAGAAAAAAATCGGAGAAAGTCAAAATATAGTTGAACAGCAAAAACACAAATGTATATTAGATTCATGTTTTTGACAAATATCAAAGGTGACGACAGTGGAGGATGAAAAAAGAGATTTCAGTCCCTCTTGCACAATGAAATCCAGGCATCTTAACGATCTAAGAAACCCATCAAAACTAAACGGCCTCATCCATCGCCTGCTCCAACACATTCTATGTGCTGTTTAACATTAGATTAAGCAATAGCTTTACGTGCAAAGACTGAATCTACTGTTAAAAATGAGAAACACATTGATTTGCTCCTGTCACTGAACCTAAGCTCTGACTTGAATTTATTTTTGCAGAGAATAAAATAACTGATGGTGGAAGGAAAATATGAAAGTGAACAAACGACAAGATAATAAATTGTGTCTATCATGGGGGCCCGAGACCACAAACGAGGACTTCTATCTTCAGATTCAAGGTTAAATGAAGATAAGGAAAAGGAAATGTGTGAATTGTGAGGGAAGAGGGAGGGAGGTGGTCTTTTGCCGCTAGGAAAACCTATCTGAACTTCATCTTTATATCTTGCTTCTGGGCCATCAATTACTGTTTGGACTGTGACAATCCCATGACCTCTGGGCAGAAGTGACCTTAAGTTTTAAAATGAAAATTTCAGAGCACCAAACATGGTTATGATTGGATTAATAAAAAGAAAATGAAGCAAAGCGTTGGGTGAGGAAATAAACGTGCAGTGTAGTGTAAGACTTTAATGAAACATCAGGCCTGGAGCTGAAAAACGAATCAGTTCTGGTTTCTAGGACCAGCGTTACACTGTTTGTTATGGCTTTGTGTGGCTAACTTTGTTCTCATCTCCCAGTCATGGCCAATTTTGGGTATTTTAGGCCAGAGATCTACAGGGGAGATTATTTGAATCCCTGCAAAAGAGCCAAGCAAAAAACTGTATATATATTTAAAGTGCCACTATTATGATATTTTAAGAGTTTTCTAGTTTTATCTTCTAGAATAGGTTAACATGCATACATGGTACATAAATTCTTAGAATATTCATTTCACATTAGCCACTTCCACACGTACAGACTTTTTTGGAAAATTATTGGCAATTTTCTAGAAAAGGATCATGAGCAAACAGGCCCTTTTTGAAAATACAGCTAAATATTTTTTGGCAATTTTCTGAAAAAAGAAGTTGTAAGATTACTGATAATTTCCCAGAATGCTGCACTGTGTGAACGCAGAAGGAAAAATCGCTGGAAAGAGCACGTTCACGTTTTTGAAGATGCTGACGTGAGACGTCTACTCCAGCCAATCAGAACATTCAGACGTATGATCCGTGTTGTTTATGCAATTAAACACCTTTATATACTTCTCCAGACACATTTAGCTGCTAGATATTAGTCAGATAACGTTTTTATGTTCCTTCTTAGTGTCTACTATGGAAAAAATGATCAATAAAATGCTTACGATAAACCGTAGTGAATTTGTGAAGAAGCACCTCTGTGAGTCAGATATGAATATAACCAACAACACAGGTAGTCTTTTGTTTAAAAACCTCACAAGCTGCAGCACACACTCAAATATGTGTTGACACGCGAATAGTCAAATGTACAAGCAAGTGAAGTTTATTTATAAACTAATTTCGAGAGGATCATGTGCTTATGATTGCTTGCAGCCAGCCCCGCATTATTCAATTTATGATTAACCAATCAGATGATTCCTTAGCCACTATAAGTACCCCAAGTTCTATATGACAGCCATCTTCATTTTGAAGAATCCCCCCTTCCACCACTACTTCTCCTCCTTACCTACAGTAGATGGGTGACACGGTGGCCCAGTGGTTAGCACTGTTGCGTCACAGCAAGAATGTCACTGGTTTTAGTCCTTACCAAGCCAGCCAACGTTTCTGTGCAGAGTTTACACACTTTCCCCGTGCTCACGTGGGTTTCCCCTGGGTTCTTCGGTTTCCTCCCACTGTCAAAAGACATACAACTTAAGTTAATTAACTAATCCAAATTGGCACCAAAGACATGCTCCTAGTAAATGGTTATCTCATAAGAGCAATCACTATTTATCAGATCTATCTGAGCTCAAACTCCCCTCTCGCCTTGCAAACGGGAAGGAGCCCCTGGCTCAAGGATCATATGAGTTTAGGGCTCTGTCCCGGGACAGCATGCCAAACAAGCTTTATAAACAATCATCAGCTAAGTGTGAACTCTTGAAAGCTGTTTTAGCTGCTGTTTTTAGTTTGCACTTCTGCCTTCGGATGGTGGCGATTTAAAAGAAAACGTTTTTTAAAGTTTTAAATAAAAATGAAATCATCAACTGCGTGACTCACTTTGAATTTACTACTAACAGGGCTGTTTAGACCACATTTATGGTCGATGATGACAGTATTTACTGGTATTTTGAAATAGATGTGTGAATGGTCTGTTCCGTAAAAAATCTAGAACATCCTTGCATGTGTGAACAGTGCATATTTAAATTTACTAGTAAAGTTGTTCCGGAAATGTTCCGGATATTTACCGGTAAGTCTGTGTAAAAGGGGTTAATATCTCACTTCTCAAAAAATCTTAAATAATTAATTTAATGATCCATACCTTCTAGATGGCCAAGTCTGTTGTGTTTAGTCAACATCTTTACAGATTGTTTCAGAAATTAAAAATCCATTTAATGAATTTCAGTTATCAGAAATTGGATGTTTTTAGTGATTGGATGCATCGTAGGACAGTAACGATGGTATAGATATTTCAGAAATCAAGTCTTGTTCCAATTTACATTGGAAGAACTTGTTGATTACAATCAAAACTTGAGCAGAATATGCCTTTTAACAAATTGTACCACTTTCCTACAAGTAAAAGCACCATCAATTAAGAATTCATGATTATGTAGTGTAATGGCTTTGTAATAATAATAAAAAAAATGTCACTATAATGGAAGTCAATGGGTCAAAAACAATCACGAACATAATGAAAGGGTAGTCAAGTTGAATGATACACAAGGTTTAAAAACAAAATATACAAATATCAAAATGTATATGCTTTATTTCTGCTTATTTACTATAATTCCATCTGCATATCTGACATAAAGGCAAGGAGACTATTAAAAGTCATGGTAACACTTTAAAAATGGTCCATTAGTTAATGTATTTACTGTAGTAACAAACATTTATGTAATGTATTGTTAGTTGATGTTATTTAAGTTAAATAATGTTAGCTCACAGTGCATTAATGTTAACAAGCACAACTTTAGATTGTAATAATGCATTAGTTAATGTTGAACTATGCTCAGTCAATGCTTTACAAGAATATTCACCCTAAGTTAATATTAGTAAGCAGATTAACTAATATACTATTATTAAAATGTAACCAAAGTCATAAATAAACCCTAAACACATATGAATGCATAATTCTGAATGTGCAATATTAGCCTAAAAACCACAGAGTGACTACAAATTCTTAGTAATATAACAATAATGCAATTCCCACAAAGCAGAAATAATAAAACACTTCACAGAGAGAACCATAATGGAAGCCTTTTATTTAATACAGAACAAAACCGTCGCTTGACCTCATGCATCAGCATATAAGGAGACACATTTTTAGTATTTGTGCTGGAAGAATGAAAAGCAAAAAGGAAAATGAAATGCCTGATGAATGAAAAGTGCTTCTTATCGTACTGTATGTCCCCAGTGTGTTGTAGAAGTTTCCACGAAATCAATTTAACCAATGTTCCAAGCTTGTTTAAGGTGAGGAGTGGGAAAGAGGAGCTCGAGCAGCGGGTGATGAATGACTTATGTGGGCTAAATTTCAGATCAGGTCTGTTTATCAGGGCAACATAATGTACCATAAATTCCACCTCCACTTTCTGCCTCTTAAGTTACATTTTATTCAATCCAGTTGTGCTTCTGTCTTTTGATTAAAAGCTACTCAGCACAGTTTGACTTGAGAAGAACAGCTTTCCTTCTTCTAATGTCTATAAAGTTTGATTTGTCTCGCATCCTTCTGTAGAATTAGGAGCAATGTACCCTGTGGCTTCGCAAATTGCCTGTCTGTAGACTTCATTATGCTTAGCTTAACCTCACATGACAGGATATCTCTCAGAGGTAATATAGGAAAATTAAAATCAACTTGAGCAGATGTCAACAAACTGTGAATGCAAATGCGCCAACAATGAACAATTAACAGCACTTTAATGGAGGTGTCTGAAAAAATGCAGTATTTAATTTATGGTAAAGGGACTTTTACACATTTTTTTTTTTTTACACAAGCAGTTCTATTTAGAATCGTATTGTCCTAAAGAAACTCTCTTCTCTGTGTTAGAATTTAGTGTTTAGGCTTTTTTAATTTAAAATCTGTAACCTCATTACTGATATAAAGGGTCTTCACATACAATAACAGTTCGGGTCAGAACCATATCTTCCTGAATACCCTTGTTTACTGAAATATTTTGTGTTAGAATTAAGGGTTCTTGATTCCCGCCCTTTTGTTGAAAAATGTCAAAGCTTCTCATTACTGATTTACTGGAATAGTTTCTTTACACAAGCAAGCACGGTTTTATTTAGAACCGTACTGTCCTAAAGAACCTCTCTTCAAGAGTTCACTTAGCATTTGGCATGCTGTCCTGGGAGAGAGCCCTAAGCTTAAAATATCCTCGAGCCTAAGGATCCCTCTCGTTAGATGGGCGAGAGGGGAGTTCGAGCTTAGGTATGTCTCGAGAACTCCCCTGCTTGTCGCCATGTGAGAAGTGTAAACTAAAGTTATCTTGAGTGATAATTTGGTTTAGTCGATTGGCTATGGTATATGTTTTTGGACGGTGGGAGGAAACCGGGGATCCCGGGGGAAACCCACGCGAACACGGCGAGAACATAGATACTCTGCACAGAAACTCCAACTAGCCCGATAGGAGGTTGGACTAGCGGTGTTCCTGCTGTAAGGCAACAGTGCTAGCCACTGGGCCACCGTGTCGCCCTATTGGAAAAAAAGGGTGGGAAGTAGGGGTGGAAGGGTTATTTATTATGCTTCTGTAATCATCTAATAGAGCAGATTACAGAGCTAATGAGGTGCCAGCCGTGTTGTTCATATGTATGTGATCCTCTTAAAATTAGTTCATAAATAAACTACAATTTCTGTGTTAGAATTTAGTGTTTAGGCTTTTTTTATTTCAAATCTGCAACCTCATTACCGATATAAAGAGTCTTTGCATCCAATAACAGTTCTGTTCAGAACCATATCTTCCTGAATACTCTTGTTTACTAAATTATTTTGTGTCAGAATGAAGGGTTCTTGCAACTTTTCATTCAAAAACTGTCAAAGCTCATCATTACTGATTTTCTGGAACAGTTTCTTTACACAAGCAGTTTTATTTAAAACTGTATTGTCTTGAAGAACCTTTCTTCTCTGTGTTAGAACTTAGTGTATCAAATTTCCCGCCATTTTTTTTAAATCCGTAACCTCAATACTGATTTAAAGGGTCTTCACATACAATAACATTACTCCTCATTATGGATTTTCTGGAGCTCAACCTGTCAATTAGCCTGTCAACACTCAACAGGTAAATGATTTTCTCTTTCAACCTTAAAAACTGTAACTTGTTCGTACAAGTCATGATGTTTATTTTTCTTTCTGGGATTTGTGTGAAATAAAGCATAATGGGCATCATTTATCAATCTAAATGTAGAAACAAATGCGAATCCGAGCACACAAAACAACATGCATTAACATGAAACATTTGCATGCAGACAATCCCATCTCCTATGTTGATAAGGGGTAGGGCACGGTGGCTCAGTGGTTAGCACTGGGAAAACAAGAAGGTCATTGGTTCGAGTTTCGCCTGGGCCAATTCACATTTTTGTGTGGAGTTTGCATGTTCTCCCTGTGTTTGTGTGGGTTTCCTCCAGGTGCTCTGGTTTCGTCCACAGTTCAAAGAATTTGGTAAACAAAATTTACCATAGCGCATGAGAGTGCCTCAAGAGGATTATAAAATAAACAATAAAATAAATAAGTTCTTGAAATGAAGTAATGGTGCTTTTGAGAACACTAATATATACACTACCTGACTAAAGTCTTGTCGCCTATTCAAGTTTTAGGAACAATAAATAATAACCTGAAGTGGCTTATATGAAGTGGCTTAATTGAAAGGCAAGGGCAATTACATTTATTGGAATGGCAAATAGCGAAGAAAGCGTTCTTGCAGGACTTACATTAGAAATGCTCAATAATGTTTATGCTTGGTGACTGGGCTGGCCAATTCTGGAGCACCTCGACCTTCTTTGCTTTCAGGAACTTTGATGTTGAGGCTGAAGTATGAGAAGGAGAGTTATTCTGCTGAAGAATTTGCCCTCTCCTGTAGTTTGTAATGTAATGGGCAGCACAAATGTCTTGATACCTCAGGCTATTGATGTTGCCATCCACTTTAAAGATCCCTCTCATCCGCCCCCATACTGAATGTAACCCTTAATTGATTTTTCACTAACCAAACTTGACTGATTTCTGTCAGAATTTTGGGTCCATGCGGATTCCAATAGGTCTTCTGTAGTATTTGTGATGATGGGGATGCAGTTCAACTGATAATTCATAAGAAAAAAAAAACCTTCTGCCACTTTTCCAAATGATCAACTAGATATCAAGTTATTATTTGTTGCTTTTACAACTGGGACCGACAACAAGACTTTTGTCAGGTAGTGTAGACAGACAGACAGACAGTTTTTGTGATTTGTCCCTTGTGCAGAACTCCATTATTTGCCTGCTGTTCAGTGCTTTTCAGGCTCCCTCAGACAAAGCTGTGGAGATTATCTGCTCTGAAACTCTGTGCTCTCCAATAACGAGCGGTTAGCTTGAGATTTTGACAGGCACACCTGCACCAGCCTCACGTGATGCCAATCTAGAGGAAACATCTCTGACTGAGGGTACATCAGATTGTTTAAAAAAGTTTAAGCACAAACACCAAACTCCAGATTCTTTTATCTCATTGAAGGTATGTTTTCTTTGTCCCTCAAGTCAGCCTGCAAACAGCTGGCCTTGTTAACATCACAGCAAAAAAAAAAAAAAAAAAAAAAAAGCATTCCTTGTTTAAATTAACTTCTTAAAAATGAGCAACTATTTGAATTCATCATTGTGGTCCTTGAGTTGGAATACACCCAGAGAGCCACTTATATCTGCACCCGTTCATTGAGTCTATTCTTCCAGCACACTCTTCTCCGCAACTCATTCATTGCATTGAAGCTTTAATAACACGTTTCGTTTTACCAGGTGCGCCTTATGATAAATGTGAATGTTTCTCATCTATGGCTGCCCCTAATTAATTCTTTTCACTAATTATTATGCTGCGGATTTGCAGAAGGAATATCGCTACTTTTCATTAATGTCTTTGACTTCATGTGCTGTTGCATTCTTTATATGGTGGAGACCACAATTAGTGAACATCATTCACATTAGAATGTAATATTAGCAAATAGACTTTACATTCCAAAAAAGGTTATGTGCAGAAAATACAACTATTTAAAAAAAAAATATTTAAGCTTTTTCTTACAGTAAGTAACAAATGGTAATTAAAAAAGGAGATCATTTTGGTCCCATCTGGACTTAAAAGCTGCACATGAACAGACAAAACATTTATTCATTCATTTTCTTTTCGGCTTAGTCTCTTTATTAATCTGGGGTCACCACAGTGTAATGAATTGTCAATTTATCCAGCATATGTTTGGTAATAGTTCAGAAATGCAACAACATGACAGCCAAAATGTTCCCTTGAATTTTGTTGTTTGCTTAGCTTTGTTACTTTAGCCAATCAGAGCTCTTACTTTCACTGACAACTGATGTCGATCCTACATTCTGAATCATGCAAACTCCCTCAGACATGAGCCTAACAAGAGGAGATGTGTCAAACACAACAAACAAACTAGCCTAAACTGGCCAACTGTCAGCTTGGTGTATCCCTGCCTTTACACTGACAGTTTAATGCTGTTAAGAAGGGAGCAAGTCGAAGGAAAGTGAGTGAGTTTAATACTGCTCACTGATGACTTTATTGCATTTACACCCAAATACAACTGCACAAATCATTTTACAAATATATGGGTGGCAGCAGCTCTTTATCATTGTGTCACATAATTAGGAATTCAACTGACTCGTTCTAGGTGACTCTTTCATGTGACTAGCTCATCAGAGTCTGAAAACTCTTCTGAAGAAGAACCTTATGATCACTGTGGCTGAGCTCAAGAGAGTCAGTCGGGAGATGGGAGAAAGTTGTAGAAAGTCAACCATCACTGAAGCCGTCCACCAGTCGGGCCTTTTTCAGACACATAAAACACTGCATGGAGTTTGCTTAAAATACTTAAAGGTATCCAAGATGGTAAGAAATGAGATTCTCTTGTCTGATGGGACCAAGATAGAACCTTTTGGACATAATTCTAAATGGTGTGTGGGGAAAAAACCAGCCATTGCTAAGCACCTGTCCAATACAGTCCCAACAGTGAAACGTTGGTGGCAGCATCATGCTGTGCGGGTGTTTTTCAGCTGCAGGGACAGGACGATTGGTTGCAACTGAGGGAAAGATAAATGCAGCCGGGGATATCCTGAACAAAAAACTTCCAAGGAATGCCCAAGGTTTCCTTCCAACAAGACAATGACACTAAGCACACAGCTAAAATAACAAAGGAATGGCTTCACAGGAACTTCATTGCTGTTCTTTAGTGGCCCAACTTAAACCCAATTGAACATCACAGGAGAGACCTAAAAATGGCAGTTCACTAATGTTTAAAAATGGCAGTTCACTAATTCCTAAAAATGGCAGTTCACTAATTAGTTGCTCCAACCTAACAGAACTGGAGAGGATCTTCAAGGAGGAATGGTATAGGATTCCCAAATCCAGGTGCAACAAATCCAAACTTGTTGCATCATTCCCAAAAAGACTCATGGCTGTATTAGATCAAAAGGGTGCTTCTACTAAATACTGAACAAATGGTCTGATTACTTAGGACCATGTGATATTTTATTCAAGTATGTGTGCATGTGTGTTTGGTCATGCCACAGCAGATACAGGTTCACTCTTCCTCTTATCTATAAACTGGGTTCATTAATATTCTACACTGCAAAAGAATGAACATTGTGTATTTGATGGATCATAAAGTCAAATGGAAGCTTTTGATGAGCACTGTCAAAACAGTGTAACTTTATTAAATGGCGAGATTGATTTAGACAAGCAATAAAAACTCTCACTCACCATATGTAATCTACACATGAAAACAGGCCAGGAACTAGAACAGCATCGCCAATGCTTATCGATCCATCCGTGACAGACAATCAAGACAGATATTGTTCAGTATTTATTTAGTGATATACTGAAACACCATTAAGCAGTTTTTAGATGTGATGAGCCAACAGCAACTGTCAGCATTAGTTTCTGAAATTGCCTTTTCAGACTTATCACTTGATGCAATCGATGAACTGAATAAGAGGAGATTAATTGGCTTTTCTACGCACTGAGAAATTTAAGTAACCTCACTTATTCACAGTCATCACAGCGGGCCTGTTGAGTACAGGCTCTGACGGCCATTATGGATGTGTTTGTGCTGAAAGTGGACCACCGGGATAAACTACTTATCAGTCACAATAAGAAGAGAATGGAGATCCAGACCTTTCTAGTAGGCTCTGAATTTATTTACCTATTTTTTGATTTCATAAAATGCATCTTGCTACTATATATTTACCATTAATATATATTTTCACCATTTTTCTTAGAAAACATATTTGTAAAGGTGCTACTGATTAAAATTTTCACTGGATGTTGGTGACAACCAAATAAATCCATATATGCAAAATGAAACTTTTAATAATAAAAAATAATAAGAAGAAGAAAATAAGAAATAATAATAAGAAGAAAATAAAACTAATTCAGAAATTAGGTTTTGTGTAATAAAATTAAACGAAACAGGAAAAAAGTATTGAACACATGAAGAAAGGGAGATGTAGAAAGACAGTGTAAGCCCAGACAGCAGCTGAAATCTCTCAGTAGTTATTTAGCAACTCTCTGCCCTTCATCATTGTAAATTAATATTAGCTGCTTTAGTCCAATTTCTGCATTGGCAGGATGATAAAGATGAAACAGGGTGGGCATTTCAGCAAGACAATGATCCAAAACACAGCCAGTTTTCACAGCCTATTTGAACTTTCAAATAGTTTCAAAGAAGGAAAATCAAGCTGTGGAATGGCCCAGCCAATCACCTGACTTGAATCTAATAAAAACTACAAATTAAAGATCAAATTTGATAGACGAAACCCACAGAACCATTAAGATTTTTACCCTTCGTTCAAGTCTTTAAAAAAAAACCTCACACCTGAGCAATTAAATGTGACTTCTTATGAGATTAATCTTAAAGCTGCCATCATCAAAAAAGCCTTATATATAAAGTATTAAATACATTGATTGTAATATTATTCCAAGTAAATTATTATCATTTTAGCATATTATCAAATATTATTACCATGAAAAAGCATGACTTGTTCAATACTTATTTTCCCCACTGTACATATTAAACCTCTTTAACGTTATTTAAAGTACTTGCTGATTGAGTCACAGTTATGATTAATTTAAAATGATATTTTATTTTCAATATCTGAGGTAAACTATTTGCTTCTGCATTCAGTATGGCAATAAATCTCTCATAAAATGCCATTCAAACTCACATTAACAGCTTTAAACACTGAATAAAGTACATAATCAGCACCTGACCTGATCATTGTCATAGTAGTTTATGCTGCTGATTGAAAAATAGAAACCGTTTTTAAACTAGAAACTTCTCACGTCGCTGTCACGGATGATTTGGACAAAAATGATACCTGTTATATTAAATTAAATTTAATTAAATTAAATTGAGAAAATATCTTCACTCATTTGACAGCACACATGCGTCAAATCGTCACAACGCAAACACATTTTTAACAAACGCAGTTTTTTCTCACAATGCAAACCATTTACAAAACACACTGCATTTTCTCACAACACAAGGGAAATGTTTTAAGGAGATCCTAAAACCTGACAAACCCAGCCATTTAGGTTATGGTTATTTAGACTAATAAATTCTAAAGACACAGGAATCGGGATATTAAAATAAACAAACGAAAAACTTACCTTTCAAAGATCACCTACAACATCACTGACCAATAGTCACGGCCCAGCGGCATCCATCATGTTTTTGGGTTCCCTTGAAACATTTGCGTTATTTTCTGCTCTTTTTGTGTTTTGGGGAAATGCGGCGCATTTCCGTAAATTGTTTGCATCGTGAGAAAATGCAGTGAAAGGAAGCAGCCCGTTTTATTAGTTTGTTTGTGTTGTGGGAAAATGCATTACTTTTTATGTGTTTGTGTTGTGTGGATTTGCAGCATGTTGTCAAACAGATGAAGATCTTTTCCTAATTTGCTGGAGTTTTTTTGCATGAGTTTTCTTAAATTGCAGCATGTTAGGCTCTCTCGACCACTATACGTTTATGATGTGTTGCAGCGTCGCATTGTATGTAGTTAGGACAGTGTAAGAATAAATTTTCTAAATTTTAATCCCTATTTTTTAAGGCCCCAGACATTACTACATCATGTATGTACATATGTATGTGTGCACAATTTTAACTATTTTTTAACATTAAATGAGATAAAAATATTTTTGTTATTATTATAACCCACTGTAGGTATATACACTAGCGGTCAAAAGTTTAGGGTTACTATTTTTTTAAAATTATTTATTAAATGTAAAAATAAAATGTTACATTGTTAAATATTTATTTATTATTGATTGTTTGTAGTTTCATATGAAATTATTACTTCAGTTATTATTGCTTTTATTACTATTACCATTAATAACAATAACTATAATTAATATTAGAGTGATTTCTGAAGGATCATGAGACTCTGAAGACTGAAGTAATGAAGCTGAAAATTCATCATTAAATGAATTGGACTAAATGATTAAATTAAATTATAAACTACTTTTGAACAGTTATTTTATACAATTTGTTATGAATATTTGATTAAATAAATGCAGCCTTGGTGAGCAGGATAAGATTATTTTAAAACATTTAAAAATCCTACTAACCCTAAACTTTTTTAGTGTATAAATATCCACACATATTAAAAAATACAATTATAATATTAAATACATATACAGTTGAAGTCAGAATTATTAGCCCCCTTTGAATTGTTTTCTTCTTTTTTAAATATTTCCCAAATGATGTTTAAGAGAGCAAGGGAATTTTCACAGTATGTCTGATAATATTTTTTCTTCTGGATAAAATCTGATTAGTTTTATTTCAGCCAGAATAAAAGCAGTTTTGAATTTTTTAAACACCATTTTAGGGACAAAATTATGAGCCCCTTTAAGCAATTTTTTTTCTCGATAGTCTACAGAACAAACCATCGTTATACAATAACTTGCCTAATTGCCCTAACCTGCCCAGTTAACCTAATTAACCTAGTTAAGCTTTAAAATGTCACTTTAAGCTGTATAGAAGTGTATTGAAAAAGATTTAGTAAAATATTATTTACTGTCATAATGACAAAGATAAAATGAATCAGTTATTAGAAATTAGTTATTAAAACTATTATGTTTAGAAATGTGTTAAAAACAAATTGATATACATTTAAAAAAAAAAAACTATATATATATATAATCACATTTTTCATGTGGTCTGTGACTTTTGAATCCCATTATATATAGATAAATGTGGTTGTATAGTGCAAGTGTTCTTTTGATATTCAGCAGCTTCATTTAATCAACTCTCAGTAGCTATAAGGTCCATATTTCAACTCTGGCAAACGTCTCCTCATGGCTGATTCCCCTCCGTTCACAGCGTATCATTTGAATAAAACTTCCATCTGAGCTCTCCACGAAGGCCATCATCAGTCTGAATGCGGTTACGTCACAGTAATGACAGATGAGCTCTGGAGAGGTAAGGAAGCTGTTTTGTGGCCGTTCTCTTGGTTTGTCATTTGCGGTCATGCAGATCTGCTTGTTAATAAAGAATGGAGCACACTTAACAAGCGCAATCAGTGTGCATGGGTGGAGCTCAATGAGTAGAAGTAGCAGGTCAAGTGTCTTTAAGAGGCGTCTAATTCATCTGGTAATTACTTGATATCCTTCCTCATGCATCTCTGACAAAAAACTATAACCTAGCATTACTGTAAAATTAATCAACAGCCTGGCCACTTTTCAATGAGGTCATGCGTGGTCACAATTGTGCAGTAATGGGAGAAGAGACAAACTTAATAGCTCTTTTTTCTGCCAAGTACAACAGGGTTACAGGCTGTTTTTGTCTGTTTATGTCTATGGTGATGCACAACAGGGTGATTCTACAATTAAAACTCCACTATCTTTTCTAAACTGATTTTTAACACAATAACTGGTTCTTTTCATGAAGACAGGTCTTTTGTGAGCTATGTGGTTTCTAATATTTGACCACTTTAAAAGTACCAAGTTGGACCCCCTTTTACCTTTAGAACTGCATTAATCGTTTGTGGCATAGATTTAATAAGGTACTGGAAATATTCCTCAGAGATTTTGGTCCATATTGACAGGATAGCATCATGCAGTTGCTCCAGACTTGTCGGCTGTACATCCATGAATTGAATTTCCCATTCCACCACATCCCAAAGGTGCTCTATTGGATTGAGATCTGGTGATTGTAGAGGCCATTTGAATATAGTGAACTCATTGCCATGTTCAAGATACCAGTCTGAGATGATTCACGTATTGTAACATGGCGTGTTATCCTGCTAGAAGTAGCCATCAGAAGATGGGTACACTGTGGTCATAAAGGGGTGGACATGGTCAGCAACAATATACTCAGGTAGACTGTGGCGTTGACACGATGTTCAATTGGTACTAATGGGCCCGAAGTGTGCCACGCAAATATCCCCTACACCATTATACTACCACCAGCCTAAACCATTGATATAAGGCAGGATGAATCCATGCTTTCATGTTGTTGTTGCCAAATTCTGATCCTACAGTGTGATCTTCTGCTGTTGTAGCCCATCTGCATTAAGGTTGAACGTTCTTTGCATTCAAAGATGCTCTTCTGCATACCACGGTTTTAACGAGTGGTTATTTGAGTGACTGTTGCCTTTCTATCGGCTCGAACGAGTTTGGTCATTTTCTTCTGGCATCAACAAGGCCTTTGCACCCACAGAACTGCTGCTCACTGGATATTTTCTCTTTTTCGGAAAATTCCCTGTAAACCCTAGAGATGATTTTGCGTGAAAATCCCAGTAGATCAGCAGTTTCTGAAATACTCAGACTATGCCACGTTCAAAGTCCCTTAAATCACCTTTCTTTCCCATTCTGATGCTTGGTTTGAACTACAGCAGATCGTCTTGACCATGTCTACATGCCTAAACACATTAAGTTGCAGCCATGTCATGGCTGACTAGAAATTTGGGTTAAAGGGCAGTTGGACAAGTGTACCTAATAAAGTGGCCGGTGAGTATGCATTAGATTAGTCATTACCAAAGTCAAAACTTGAACAAAATAATTTAGGATAATGCCCAAAAAGCAGTACACTCTATTAATATATAAAAATAAATATTAAATAAAATGTCAATAAAAGAAAAATAAATTTTAAAAAAAGTAAAAAATTTGTAGTTTGTAATTAAATTTGCAACAACTCATTATAAATTTGAATGTTTTATCTTTCTTTTTCCTAAAGATATTAGGTGACCAAAATCTTATTTCAATCATAGCATCAAAATATATTGTTTACATTCACTGATATAGTGGATAAAAATATGATTTTATTTTAAAGGGAGGTGTACTCACAAGTGCTGAACACTGAAATAAGCTTAGTTTTTAACAAGAAAATTTTTTAATTTCACTTTATTTAGCCTTGTTTTACACATTACCACTGTTATAGAATATATTGCGGTCAACGATAGTTTGACATTGACTCCAAAAGGCTACATTTGAGAACTGAAAGCAAACAGACATCACAGTTCTTCCAAGTGTTTACATACCAACATACTATTTTGTCTCTTTTGAATCATCTAAACGATTTTAGTAGTCCAAACTGTGACTGTAAATGCAGACAGTGTAACCAGGACTGACAAGTGATCAGAAAAATCCATTGCTCTGATCCCAAACAATAAGAAACACACCCCTCATTGTTTTGACATAGACAGAAGATTTTTTTATTGTGCTTTATGACACACAGGAGGCACAAATGTTCTGTGAGTCTGTGTTCCTGAGACATTCTGACAGGATAAAACTTTGGGATTTTCAATTTTGTCATGTTGACTATTGGGACGTAGAATGATTTGAGCAACTGAACTGAAAAAAAGGGTCTGTCTGAAGCAAAGATTCACAGGAGTAATGAAAAAAATGTTTGCTCTTGCAGATGCTGTTCTCAGTGGAGACGTTTTGTTTATCATTGGCTTCTACGTAATGCGCTTTTTTTCTCAAGCCTCCTGTTAATGTTTTTATTGGCACTCTGCTTCTGTTTTTATCCGGATCTACCTGCCAAGGTAATGTCATCAGCTTCGGTCTGGTAAGAAGCATCTGGCAGGGGAATAAATGCAAATAAATATGAATATTTACCAGTAGGGAGTGTTTCATTATGAGACCCTGCTGTCTGTCTGCGTAACTGATTCCCAAATCGCTCCCTGTGGTAGACAGGAGCTTCGTCTTTCATTCTAATCTTTTTTAAGGACTAATCAGTCTAGTTTTTAATTTATATTTGGGGCGAGTGTAGTCATCAATCACAGCGGCCTCCTCGTTCTCGCAGCCAGTTTCAACTTTTAAGGAAAGGCACAAGATATTCACAGCTGGCTGGCCAAGCCAAATATGCAGTGTCTTCAGCTGACAATGATAAATGCAGACGATACACAACTAGTCCCGATCAAAGGCATCGCAGGATTTGGAAGTGACAAAAAGATGCAGCAGTTTCACAGTAGGACTCTCCTACCTGAGCCGAATCTGAAAGGACTGACTGTTATAAAGCCTGGCTCACATTGAGTGGTTTTTAATGATCTTAAATGCTTGTAACATGTTGGACAGCATGAACATGACTCCCACGGTACACTGTAAGACCTCAGTTGTCATAACGTCAGACTGAATGACAACCAAGATGTGGTAAACATGAAAGAAAACTCACCTGGAAACTTGACGTCATACATTCATGACCAGTGTTGTGTGTATTTACAGTAGTTACAAAGTAACTAGTTACAATACACTACCTGACAAAAGTTTTGTCATTAATCTCAATTGTAAGAGCAAGAAATAATAACTTGTCTTCTAGTTAATCATTTGGAAAAGTGGCAGAGGGTGGATTTTATCTGTTAAACTGCTACCCAATCATCACAAATACTGCAGAAGAGCTATTGGAACCCGCATGGACCCAAGATTCTCACAGAAATTAGTCATGTTTGGTAAAGATTGTGCAAGAGATCTGCAGAGTGAATGACAACATCGAGACTTGTCTTGAGTTATCATGTCATTTGTGCTGTTCATTACATTACAAACCACAGGAGAGAGCAAATTCTTCAGCAAAGTTCCTGAAAGCAAAGAAGGTACATCGCCAGGCATAAACATTATTGAGCATGTCTGGGGTAAGATAAAGGAGAAGGCATTAAAGATGAATCCAAAGAGTTTTGAAGAACTCTGGGAGTCCTGCATGAACCCTTTCTTTGCCATTCCAGATGACTTTATTGTTATTTGAGTCACTGCAGATAAACATGGATGCAGTCATCCAAGCTCATGGGAGTCATAAACAATCTCAACTTATCTCATCTCATTTTTGTCCACTTTTTTTCTGGGCCAGGTCACGGGGGCAGCAGTTTTAGGAGAGAACCCCAGACTTCCCTTTCCCCAGACACTTCCTCCAGCTCCTCCGGAGAGATCCTGAGGCGTACCCGGGCCAGTCAAGAGACATAGTCCCTCCAGCATGTCCTGGGTCTTCCCTGAGGCATCCTCCTGGTGGGACATGCCTGGAACATCTTCCAAGGTAGGCATCCAGCAGGCATTCGAAACAGATGCCTGAGCCACCTCAGCTGACCTCTTGATGTGGAGGAGCAGCAGCTCTACTCCAAGCTCCTCCCAGGTGACAGAGCTCCTCACTCTGTCTATAAGAGCTATCCTTGCCATCCTACAAAGGAAGCTCATTTCTGCCACTTGAATCAGAGTTCTTGTCCTCTGGGTCATGACCCAAAGCTCATGACCATAGGTGAGAGTAGGAACGTAGATTGACCAGTAAATCGAGAGCTTTGCCTTTCTGATCAGCTCCTTATTTGCCACAACGGACTGATACATCAACCGCATTACTGCTGCCGCTGCAGCAATCCACCTGTCAATCTCACATTCCATACTTCCCTCACTTCTGAACAAAACCCCAAGATCTTGGGGTCATACTCAATATTAATTATTTTCACTGCACCATGACTTTAAATTCTATACTGTACATTATTTCTGTTAAGTGACAAGTTTTGTCTAAGCAAAGTCAGATCTTACTGTCCTAATAAATTATTAAAAATCAAGGTAGGATTATCTTTTATTCAGTAAAATTTTGGCTTTTGTCTTTTATTTAAGCCACTTCTGATACCAAATGATCAACTTGAAGTCAAGTTATTATTTGTTGTTCCTAAAACTTGGATAGGCTGCAAGACTTTTGTCAGGTAGTGTACTTAGATTACTTTTCTGCAGAAAAAGTAAAGTAAGGGATTACTTTAAATTTGTAGGTAATTTAATTACAGTTTGTTTAATTAATTATTTTTTAAAATCCTCCCTCATTACTACTTTTGCTTTTTCCCACAATGTTCTTGAAGATATGTTTGGGGTGTTATTTATGCCAATAAAAGTTGCCTATATTTTCTCTAAAAATGTCAAAAAATTTTGTAATCATCCACAATCTATGTGTGGTTTTAGTTATTCTATTGTGGTTAACTTGTCAAACTTTTGTTTGAACCATCACCAGTTTTATTATAGTGAATTTCTCAGGTTGGAACGATTTTAGTGGATATTTACTGGTATATTGGTATATACACAACCTACATAGCACATTTTGAATTTAGAACTGCTAATTATTATGAAAAATATAAGAGACATTATTTCAATATTTCTCTTACATTATTTCTCTATTTGCTTCGCTTGTTCTATGTTCTGGTAGCATGAGATTTCTGTCAAAAACAAATCTGAACTTGTCAGGATCAGGATGAAATCAGGATGCAGGCCAAAACCATTATTCCATGTCTTTTACAAGCTGGGTTGGACCTTTGAAAATCTTTTAGGGAGAATGCCAAGTTTCACACAGGGTTAAGTGCTGCCTAGTGCCGCTCACCCATGTAAATAGGTAAAATGCGTACTTAATATGTAAAAGAGTTAGACCTTCCTGGGCAACGTTGCTTGATCTCATTTGCCTCAGAGAGAGCAAATTAAATGACAAGCCTGTTTTAATCCTGAAATAACCTCTCTAATCCCCCTTCAGTGGTCCACTGAATCAAGCCAACAAATCTCCTTGAAATCAAATCAAAGCGCTCTCTGTAGGGACTTCAGGGGCACCGCTATGCCGTGCTCATTTGATAGGCAATTAGGTGGCATAATATTATGATTGTAAGGTTTGAAAAATAATACACCTGTGTCGGGGTGTGTGAGTTCAGACTTAAGATGCAATCTAGCGCCATTATATTTCACAGCTGAAACCGGCCCTTAAAATGACTCTCGTGTCGACGGCATGATTTGTTTTCCTGTTTTTCCTCCCATTATGAGTAACTTAGAAGCTTTGAAGGAATGTCAGCGTTTATTTGCAAAATGACACAATAGACGTCACACTCGGACTGACACGAGTGTAAAGAGCCTGAGACCAAATGAAGAAAAATGGCAGACAGAGACTTTTAAAATAGGGGAGAGAGGAATGAGAATGGCACTGCGGGGGAGTGAAGGCATCGGAGAAACTGTGGGGTTGTCAAAACGCTCTCGTTTGTACTATCAGATGTGAATAATAGTTGGAGGCTGGCATGAATCAAGGGACAGCTTTGCGTGTGTGTGTGTGTGTGTGTGTGTGTGACGCACACCAAAAGTAAAAGCTAGTGATAAGAGAGAGAACACAACTGCTTAAAGCTGGTGAAGGAAGAGTGTTTACCTACAGTATAATGTTGAAACTCTCTTCCCTTTCAAGATTTTACTTTCAGTTAGTAGCAGTTCTAGTTTTAATGGCACCCTAATATTTGGGCGACACAGTGGTGGATTAAGTAATGCTGTCACCTAACAGCAAGAAGGTTGCTGGTTCGAGCCTTGGCTGGGTCAGTTGGCGTTACTGTGTGAAGTTTGCATGTTCTCCCTGCGTTCGTTTGGGTTCCCTCAGGGTGCTCAGTTTCCCCTACAGTCCAAAGACGTGGTACAGGTGAATTGGTTAGGCTAAATTGTTCGTAGTGTATGAGTGTGTATGGGTGTTTCCCAGAGATGGGTTGCAGCTGGAAGGGCATCTGCTGCGTAAAACATATGCTGGATAAGTTGGCTTCATTCCGCTGTGGTGACCTGATTAATAAAGGGACTAAGCTGAAAACAAAATGATTGAATAAATATATAGTATTTATTTTTTATAAATAAAAGTAATTGGAACAACTGAACTCAATAGCGGGGTTTCCATCACCAGCATTTAGAAGTATGAGAAACGATTATTGTAAACGACAAATTTCCTTGTTTTTACGTTTGCTTGAGGTAGTTTTGCGATAAAATGTTTAATGTGAATAATGACAAGCATGACTTCTAAGTAAACATTGCTAGTACTGTAGGGCTTGAACATGGGTTTCAGAGTGGCCATTTTTGGAGTGCACATGTTTATTACACAGGGATACAGAATTCTAGACACCAACAACAAGAAAAAACAATGTTGGACTACAATACTGAATGATCACAAGCAGGTAGTGTTTCTTTATAAAATGTCACCTCCAACTAGATGCATATTTAGTTGTTTGAGTGAAGTTTTATAAAATGATTTTGAGAGGATCACATGCTATGATTGATCGTGGTTTGTCCCGCATCAACAATCATCAATAAACCAATCAGATCAATCCAAGCCTTTAATAAATGGCCCAGTTTTTCTTTTTCCTTTATCTTCGTTTTTGAAGAATCCCCCCATCCTCCCCATCTCTCCCTTTTCTCCTTTACCAGTGGGATCTGATCTCTGACCCCCTTCTATGCTATACAACCAGGTGGGAGCCCTGGGATCAAGTATGCCAAATTGGAACTAGTATCAAGTAATAGCCAAGTGTGAACTTTTGAACACTTGAAACTACAATATTAAACTGTTTACCAATTTATTTATTAGGATTTTAATTAAGTTGACAAATGAATTTAGTTTAAAAAGATTTTTCAAAAATGTCCTAAGACAAAAATGGGTGTTGATAGGTGATAATTCACTTCAAATATTGACTATGTAGGCCCACACAGACTGCCTCTGCAGTCTATTTCCACTTATGTAAATATGAGTAAACATACATTCATTCAGTTTTTATAATAATTTATTTATAATAAATAACTTCATAAATCATTTTAGTAGATAAGCTGTGTAGCTATACCATAGCTTACTTTTCCTTACCAAACAAAGGGTTCTAAATGGATTTGCATTGTAAATCTTAAATAACAGAAAACAAGTTATACATTTTATTATTTTAGTTGTTGTTATTAGTTAATTAGATGTTTTTTAAACATTTTTGGTTACTTTACTTTCGTTGCACATAAATTTGCAGATTTTGTACAAAACTCAGAAATAGCAAAAATTGTACACCAATTCTGTCTGGCTATGGCAGGGTTTCTCAATCTTGGTCCTAGAGGTCCAGTGGCCTACACCAGGGCTAGCTAATAAAGCTCTAGGCTTTCTAGAAACATCTTTGCATGTGTGTTGAGGCAAATTGAAGTTAAAATCTGGAGGACACCGGACCTCCAGGACCAAGTTTGAGAACTCCTGGGCCATCGTCTAATGCTATGATTTGCTAACTTGGAAGTGCAGGGTGAGTCAATAATATTTTGATCTGTGTGCATAAAAGACTATACATTTTTGTACATATGTAAAATAAAATCAGTTGTGATCGTTTTTGAGAATGTTATTGACCTCAGATCTAACATATACTTTACGTATAAGCTAAACAACAGTATAAACCACTGACATAACATCCACCGAATATAAACAATCCTGGGAAGCAACTAGCAAATATATGTAAATATATTCTGGCTACACTGTGGAAACGTAACAGACTCTCCTCAGAGATTGTCTAGATTGCAGAGAGGTCATGATGAACACTGCCACGCGTGAAATAAACAAAGACCGGATCAGCTCGAAACTGATTTTTTTTCTCTCGAACCACTGCCCTTCTGAATCGTTCAGCTCGTCTGCATGTACTGTTATTTTCATGCTTTTGAATTCTGCGGCATCCTAGAGCCTCCAGCAGCTTGTCTGACTCCTCTGAAGTGTGAACAACCGCTTTTGAAAGATGAGGCATGAATTTCCGCCATGGAAAGGGCCACAGACCACCGGATTATGATTGCTGTGGGCCTGCTTTACCGCACTTTGTTACTGCAAAAACAAACTCTGAGGCCTTCAGCAAAAGAAAGAGAGAGCAGAAAACACACACAAACTAAGTGCTCCGAGGGGAGAACTGCAGAAGACCTGTGCTTTTGCTTCATGCATTTTTCTAAAAAGCTAAAGTGGATTAAATTCCAACATACAGTTTAATTATGTAGGTTTAGTGAACTTTGCGTTTTCACTGATACTTTAAAAACAGGACAATTTAGCAGTTTCATATAATTCTTCTGCAGTTTTTGCACTGATTTATAGGGTAGGAATTGGACAGAATATCTGATGAGAAGTTTAAGTGCAGAGTGATGTAATTAAAATCATTGATCCATACTAGGTTATGTGCTTAAATAAATGGTTTGTGTTAAATCACAATTGATTATAGCGATATACCTTAAGGCTAACATATTATTAAATAATAAAAGCCCAAAAAATACTTCATGCTTTATTAAAACTTTAAAGCAATCAGTTTGTGTTGCTTTCAGTCTGTATTATGCTTTAAAGGGATCATGAGCTAATTGTTCTCTAAGGTACACTGGACAGATTATCAAGATTTTTACATAATAGTATTTTGACATTTTTTGTGTGATTTTTTTAATGCTCTATTTATATGTATTTGGTTGATGGTGAACTCAAAGTTAAATGCCTTGGTTGGGCAACATTAATATTAGAAGGGTGTGATGCCTCCATTTTTGGGACAATATTGCTGTTTCCCAATTCATATACTTTCCATTCTAACTAGTTTTCATAAGTAGAATTTGTATGTCCCAAACTGTAGTATGTTGAAAAGAGTATGCCATTGGTTCCCTGGATGGTTTACTATTTCCTGTTCGAAGTGTAGTTCCGTCTGTAATTTAACCGCTAAATTGCCCACAACACAATGCTTGTTGGAAGTGAATTCGATTAGAACTACACACTTTGGTAAATCTAGAAACATGGCAGATGTGCGATACCAATCATCAAGTAGAGAGGCTTCGGTAAAGTTGTTTAAATAACTATTAATTAATATCTAGCCAACTGAAAACTATTTAAAACATGTTTTCTGTTTTATATTTCATCTGCAACAACAATATGAACTTAAATAAGATATGTTTAGACATAAACTTCTAAATCCAAACACCTGAGGAGATTTCTCTTCATGAAAGACTAACAAATGGTACTTCAACCTGATGTCTCAAAGCTTGCCTACTTTTCTGTTACACACTCAAAAGTATGTACTTTTCTTTCACAAAAACATACTTCATACATATGCAATGCATACATTTGCAGGCATCAGGCAGTCTCTATGCATTTGAGGGAGACTCCTGGAGCTTTCGAGAGACTTGGCATGTCTGGAAAAAGGGAAAGACAACAATTCCAATAGTTTGATACTCATGATGTTCATCAGACATGGACCTTCAGCATGCACTGGGGTGGTTTGTTGCCGAGTGTGACGCGGCTGGGATGAGAATCAGCCCCTCCAAGTCCGAGGCCATGGTGCTCCACCGGAAAAAGGTAGTATGCAATCTCCAGGTTGGAGGAAAGTCCTTACCCCAGGTGGTGAAGTTTAAGTATTTCGGGGTTTTATTCATGAGTGAGGGAAGGATGGAATGTGAGATTGTGGTGCAGTGGCAGCAGTAATGCAGTTGATGTACCGGTCCGTTGTGGTGAAGAAGGAGCTGAGCCAAAAGGCAAAGCTCTCGATCTACTGGTCAATCTATGTTCCTACTCTCACCTATGGTCATGAGCTTTGGATCATGACCAAAAGGACAAGATCTTGGATACAAGCAGCCGAAATGAGTTTTCTTTCGAAGGGTGGCAGGGCGCACTCTTATGGATAGGGTGAGGAGCTCTGACACCCGGGAGGAGCTCGGAGTAGAGTCGCTGCTCCTCCACATCAAGAGAAGTCAGCTGAGGCATCTGTTTCGGATGCCTCCTGGACGGCTACCTAGGGAGGTGTTCCAGGCATGTCCCACTGGGAGGCAGCCTCGGGGAAGACCCAGGACACGCTGGAGGGACTATGTCTCTTCACTGGCCAGGGAACGCCTCGGGATCCCCCCGGAAGAGCTGGAGGAAGTGTCGGTGGATAGGGAAGTCTGGGGTTCTCTCCTAAGACTGCTGCCCCTGCGACCCGGCCCCGAAAAAATGGCAGAAGATGAATGAATGAATGAATGAATGAATGATGCCATCATTAAAATAATGATTACAAAAGTCAGTTTGCTATAATTACATGCACCCTCTAGCAGTGAACCTTACATTGTGTGCTTTTAATTTTTATAATAAAGGTACAGAAGCTTTAAACCATCAGTACAATATTTGCAGAAACCTGCATGCTGATACAGTTTAAATATGGGAATATAAATTACATTAGTTACTGTACACTGTATGTGACATTCTAGTTCGATTTTAATTGAACAAATAGTTCAAACAACTGATTTTAGCAACCTTGAACTTGAGCTACTGCATGTTTAAAAGCATTTTTGCTTGTTTGTGAACTCATTATTTTTCAATTGTTTATCTTTCCAATGAATGATGTCTGAGATCTCCAGGCAGGCAAGGACATGGCGTCTTCAATTCATTGATGGAGATGAAAAATATACACACACCAGTGTAATGTGCCTTATTGTTTAAGATAAGCATTGCTAAGAGAGGGAAAATGGTAAACGGAGAGATGCTGTTAAAGAGGTATTTGTCCTCTCTAATTCAAGCTGTCAGGTCCGAAGGTCTGTTTTGCTGCGAGATTTAAGAGAGTTGTTAAATGGCACCACAATTATTGGAGGGAAAATTGAAGCATTCAAACATTCAAGCCTTCAAACATTTTGTAATGTATAAGAAAAATAAAGGGTGAGTTCACCCAGGATATAAGCAGAAATCCTAAAGGTAATTTCAATACATTTTTAAGACTTTTAAAGACCTTCTCAGAATATTTCAAGACCTCGTCGTCACTTCAAGTTCTGATCAGTATCAAACCTTTCACTTAATAAACAGTTGTAGTAAAATAAATCAATGGAGCACAACCATGCAACAAAATTTGGAAGAATCAAAGAATAAATTGAAAGAATAAATAACACAGTTGTTTTCAGTGACTGGCTTTAGCCACTTTTTTAACTCGTCTTTCTCCAGCCTGGAGTTCACAAACTTATATTTTGCTGACTGTTTAGCTCTATGGTTTTGCTACATGTGGAGATCGTCACATCACCTTCCTGCACTTGTCACAAATTATGTGACATCACACGGACAGAGGAGCTTGGCCAAACGCACCCTGGCCCGAAATTGCTCGAGGCAATTGCTTGGATCGAGAACGCAGTTGTTAATATTAGGAGAAAATATATATTTATATGCTATATTTATGCTTTTTTGGAGTCAAACATTTTAAAACTGTGTAAAAACACGATTAAGACTTTTTAATACTTTTTAATGTCCTTAATTTTCTCATAATTGATTTATCAACTTTAAAAAGATAAATAATCATTTATTTTAGAAGCACAATATATTTTTATGAAATCTGAGAGATTTCTGTACCTTCATAAAAAGTCTTTTCACACAAAACTATGATGCTTGAAAACATTTGTAAAGAGATCTAAAAATAAATCCATTTGAACTGGACATATAATTCAAGTCTTCTAAAAAGACTATCTTTTTAGACTCACTTAAAACTGCAGTTGTTAAACCCCTCTTGAAAAAGAGCAACCTGGATAACACCATATTGAGCAATTACAGGCAAATCTCAAATCTCCCTTTCATTGGCAAAATCATTGAAAAAGTTGTTTTCAGCCAAGTTAGCAATTTCTTAAACTTCAAATGGTGTTTAGACAATATTCAATCTGTTTTCAGACCACATAAAAGTACAGAGAGCGCCCTTATACAGATAATCAATGATATACGCCTAAATACAGATTCAGGCAAACTAACAGTGCTGGTATTGTTGGATCTCAGTGCTGCATTTGACACTGTCGATCACAGCATACTTCTGGATAGGCTGGAAAACTGGGTTGGGCTATCTGGGATGGTCCTCAAATGGTTCAGATCTTACCTTGAAGGGAGAGGTTACTATGTCAATATAGGTGACCATGGGTAGAGATGGACACCCATGACGTGGAGTCCCACAAGGCTCGATTCTGGCACCTCTGCTGTTCAACCTTTATATGCTCCCTCTGAGCTAAATAATGAGAAAAAAAAAACAAATCTCCTACCACAGCTATGCTGATGACACTCAGATCTACCTAGCCTTACTGCCTAATGACCACAGCCCCATTGACACCCTCTGCCAATGCTTTGATGAAATTAACAATTGCATGTGCCAAAACTTTCTTCAGTTAAACAAAGAGAAAACTGAAGTCATTGCGTTTGGGAACAGAGATGAGGTTCTCAAGGTAAATGCGTACCTTGGCACTAAGGGTCAAACAACAAAAATAAGATCAAGAATCTTGGTGTGACTCTGGAGTCAAATCTGGGTTTCAATAGTCAAGTCAAAGCAGTTAGTAAATCAGCATACTATCATCTCAAAAACATAGTAAGAATCAAATGCTTTGTTTTTAGTGAAGATTTAGAAAAACTTGATCATGTTTTTATCAGCAGCAGGGTGGATTACTGTAACGGCCTCCTCACGGGCCTTCCCAAAAAGACAGTCAGACAGTTACAGCTCATCCAGAACGCTGCAGCCAGGATTCTGACCAGAAGCAGGAAATCAGAGCACATCACACCTGTCCTCTGTTCTTTACACTGGCTCCCAGTTACATTCAGAATAGACTTTAAAGTTTTATTACTGGTCTATAAATCACTAAATGGCCTAGGACCTCAATAAATTACAGATTTGCTCACTAAATACAAACCTAAAAGATCACTTAGATCTTTAGAATCATATAAACTAGAAAATCCAAGTCAAAGCAGGGTGAATCTGCCTTCAGCCACTACGCCCCTAGCTGCTGGAATCAGCTTCTAGAAATGATCGGATGTGCTCCAACATTAGGCACGTGCAAATCAAGACTGAAAACACATCTGTTTACTGAATGAGCACTGTGCTACGTCTGACAGGTTGCACTATTATGTTTTTCTCTTCTTTTTCATTCTTTTATAACATATTTGATGTTTTTATCAATTTTTAACCTTTTTATTATTTGTTTTTATTTTTCTTACACTTGTCTCTTTTATTCCTGTTTATGTAAAGCACTTTGAATTGCCATTGTGTATAAAATGTGCTAAATAAATAAACTTGCCTTGCCTTTTTATATTATAACCTGGTTAAATTAACAGTAGGATTTTTTTTCATGAACATAGAAGAAGCAAAATAAAATTTCTTTAGGTAAACTTACCAGTTAAAAATATTATTACTAATAAATTTGTATTTTAATTGTAAATGGATGCATTACATTGATCAAAATATAAAAGGATCCTCAATAAAATAATTTAATTTTAACACAAAAAATACATAAAACAGTTTAAATACTGAAAATAATTAGTGATTTAGTAGTCATTTCTTATTTTTGAATTTCTTATCTTAAATATGAATACACACAGGCAGCACGGTGGCTCAATGGTTAGCACTATCGCCTCACAGCAAGAACGTGGCTGGTTCAAGTCTCAGCTGGGCTGGTTGTCATTCGTGTGTAGAGTTTACAGTACATGTTCTCCCCGTGTTTGTGTGGGTTTCCTCTAGGTGCTCCAGTTTCCCCCACAGTCCGGAGACATGCAGTATAAGTGAATTGAATAAACTTAAATTGGCCTTAGTGTGGGCGACGTGGTGGCGCAGTGGGTAGCACGTTCGCCTCACAGCAAGAAGGTCTCTGGTTCAAGCATCAGCTTGGTCAGTCAGTGTATCTGTGTGGGGTTTGCATGTTCCCCTCATTTTCGCGTGTGTTTCCATTGGGTGCTCTGGTTTCCCCCCCAAGTCCAAAGACATGCGCTATGGGTGAATTGGGTAGGCTAAATTGTCTGTAATGTGTGTGTGTGTGAATGAGAGTGTGTGGATATTTTCCAGTGATAGTTTGCGGCTGGGAGGGTATCCTTTCAATGTAAATCATGTGCTGGATAAGTTAGCGGTTCATTCCACTGTGGCGACCCTGGATTAATAAAGGGACTAAGCCGAAAATGACAGAATGAATATATGAATGAATATTTGCCCCTTCTTCCTGTAAATAGATGTCCATAATGTTTATTTTCACTCCCAGCACCACAACCTCAGTGGAATCAGTCTGGAGTCATTTCTTGCTTTTACTCTTGGTGTGCCTCAAAGAAGAGGATTTGTTTTCTTCTGCACAGAAAGCTCTTATCTGATCTGCTCACCACACTCACTTTAAGACTCACACTGAGCTGCTGTTATTTTAAAGAGCCTCCAAGATTTTCTCTCTGTGGCTGCTGTTTTGTTGTGGTGCAGACTTTAAAATAAAAAGGCTCCTGAAAACAGCAAGTGTGTTTACATATAAAACAAAGCTGATAACCATGGAATGGAGTTTTTTTTTTTACAGCTTTACAATACAAGAAAATAGTTTCCTGACATTTCATGAATTATTTTTATTGATTTTGACACAAAAAATGCAAGCATACTGCCAGAATGCCAGTTCAAGTGGATATGGACCATATTGATCAAAGATTATATAAATTGTAGTCAAGGTAATGGTATTTTTTGTTCCAGTCATGATATATATATATATATATATATATATATATATATATATATATATATATATATATATATATATATATATATATATATATATATATATATATCATGATAGATTGATAGATAGATAGATAGATAGATAGATAGATAGATAGATAGATAGATAGATAGATAGATAGATAGATAGATAGATAGATAGATAGATAGATAGATAGATAGATAGATAGATTTATGACATTTGTTATGTTTCCATCCATCTATTTTTTGCATCAATAAGGTTTGATGGAAAGCCAAGCAATGCATAAATTTAAAAATTACACACAAAAAAAAAAAAAAAACGCGCAAAAGCATTTTCTCTAGTAAGAAAAAATGTGCATAAACTATGAAACAAATAAATTTCAGTAAATAAACAAAGCTAACTGCTTCCTGGGAATTTTTGAGATGATATAACACATACTTTGTAGTGAACAACATTCAGTATGCTTACCAGGCACTGCCAATCAAACTATATTAACAATTCAAAGTGATGTTAGTATTGAACCATTCAGTGCTGGCACTGGCAGTGCTAAAATTCTGAATGTTTTAATTTATTTTTAATGAATGATATTTTTGGATTGTTTTTAAATGCGAAAAACGTAACTCTTCAATATTTATAGGACATATTACAATAATATTACTAGTACATAATATGACAGGGCACATAGAAAGGCCTAATGGATTATATTATTGCTCCATCACCTGCTATTGTTTCAATCGAACTCAAGTACTGTGGGCGTATCAATTAACATGCACTTACAGTGAATACAGCGCATTACATTTGCCAAGCAACTGAAATGAGTCTCAGCTCTTCGCCCTATTATTGCTATTGTAACCTTAAGTAATAGATTTTGGAAAAGTAATAGCCTACTGCTTTAAAGCGTCTTTTTTATGTACACACTTATGGACTTCTCTCAGTAACTGAAATTCAATAATCTAACATAATAACTCTCTACAAAAAAAAAAAGAAAAGAAAGAAAAACGCAGAAAAGAGAAAACAAATAAAGCAGAAAAGATTGGTTGCTTTAGAAGAGATTTACCCAAGCTCGATAATGATTGCAGCATTACAGGAAATCAATAAACCTGACGCGACTCCTGCTCAACAAAACAAATGTGTTTGTCCTTACATAAGAATGTTTAAGTCTCTTGGCTGTCTGGGCTTTGGTGAAGTAAGCGTGGATTTTTTTTTTTTTTTTTACACTTTCTGCTGTAGGCTCTCCATCCTGTTTCGATTATACAGATTATAGAGGGAAAAAGAGGCCAGGAGATGAGGGCTCTGGAGATGAGTTCTTCACTCCACAATTCAGCTGGTCACGTCGATTAAGATGTGAACTTTTAGAGTTCCAGCAGTTCACATTCAGCTCAGGGGGCCTTATCTGAAATTAAAAAAACCCTCCCTTTTCCTTCCGCTTTGAAGTTTCTCCGAGCCACTCAAACAGTTTCAGTCGGAGGATTGGAAAGCTGAATGAAGACTTGGATTTCTGCAGCTGGTTTTGGCCGTCGCTTTGAGTTATGCACCGGATGATCTGACGAGGAGCAACACGCATTTCACCACCGCTTTAGCACCTCACCACCTCTTTATCACTGTCCCCTGCTACAGCTATTTGATTGAATTAATAGCCACATGCTGGGGAAATTAGGTTTCTGTAGTTCACGTTGAAGCTGTAGCTGTATTAGTCAATATGTTAGTCAAAATCCCAGTCAGTCGCTTTGGTTTTTAATCTTTTCGGGTAGGCAAATTATTAGGGGGTCAAGCGCGAAGCGCTGAAACCCTATTGTATTTGTTAAAGTTTTTATTATTATTATTATTATTTTTCTGCCAAAGTTTTTATTGGGCAGACCAAACCGTAAGGCCTAGAGAGCTGAAACTTGGCCAGATGGTAGTACTCCGGTACACTACAAGTTGGCCAAAGATCAGCCAAATCAGACCATAGGTGGCGCTATGGTGCCAAAACCCAACATTTTGCACATTTTTGGCCGCCATTTGTACACCATTTGTCGTAGACTTAAAAAAAATTGCATATTTGGAATTCTTGGGTCAGCCCAAACAAAAGTGGAGTGACCCAGATTTTCTCTCCGTTGGACCGTTTTTCCGCTACATCGCAATTTGTCCGAAACCTACTTTTGCGAACTAGTCCTAGGTTTTTTCCCCAATCTGAACCAAACCAGCTCTCAAATGTTCTCTGGACACTGAATATCAATAATTATTAAAAAAAAATTTGAAATTTTTATTCTCGCGCGAAACAATACGCAAAAATGTTTGATGCTAATTGAAGCTAAATGCTAATTGTAGTTATAACTTTTGAACAAAATGAGATATCATCACCAAACTTGGTACACACATGTGTAAGGTCAATTTGAGGTCACAGTGCAAAACCCGCGGATTTTGGCCACATGGTGGCGCTATAAAGCTTAAAAACATAAAAATTACTCTAACCTTACAACCATTAGTCCAATCCGCTTGAAATTTGGCATGCAGTGTCTTTGGCCAAGTTATCATTACATACTCAAAGGACATTGGCACATCTCAAAAAACATGGACGCCATTGGCCAATTAAAATTGAGCAGCCATTTAACAAGGTTGACGATGAGTGATCAGAACAAAACCAGCTGGGCATGTTCGACTCATGGTTCTCGAGGTCTGTAAGAATTTTGAAAGAAATCGGCCACTAGGGGGCGATTTTACGTATTATTAGTGTGTAATAGGTTGTGTATTACACAACCTTTTGTGCAACCACACAAAATACATATCATATGATAGGCCTGCTCATACCGAACAGTTTGACACTAAAACCACTGCTGTCACTTACAGCGTTCGTTAAATGTGCATCAATTAATGAAAAACCTACTTTTGCAAACTAGTCCCTGGTTTTTCACTCAATCGCAACGAAACCAGTGTTGTTAGAATCTCTGGACTGTGTAGATCAATAATTATCAAAAAAATGTTGAACTTTTCTCTTTGGCTAGCTGTAACAGGCTAATTTACAAAAAGGGCGTGTCCACACGAACCTACATGCCTGTAAACCAATAAGGAAAGCCCAAAACATCACAGAAATTGGTAAGCACATGTGGCATAATAACGAGATGAAACTTGCAAAATTTTGTGAAGATCAAACCATAGGTGGCGCTATAATAGCAAAAATAGTCTTAAAAACATGCCAAATGGCTTAAAAATAAAGTAAATGTGCTTCATTTAAACACTATTTCACAAATACACTTAATCTACATATCATATGATAGGTCTGCTCATACAGAACAGTTTGACACTAAAACCACTGCTGTTACTCACACCGTTCATTAAAAAAACATCATAATAAACAAAACCTACTTTTGCGAACTAGTCCCTGGTTTTTAACTCAATCGCAACAAAACCACTGTTGTATGAACCTATGGACTGAGTAGATCAATAATTATCAAAAAAAAGTTGAACTTTCCATTTTAGATAGCTGTAACAGGCTCATTTACAAAGCGGGCGTGTCTACACGAACCTACAGGCCTGTAAACCAATAAGGAAAACCCAAAACATCACAGAAATTGATGAGCACATGTGCCATATCAGTGTGAATAAACATGCAAAATTTTGTGGAGATCAGGCAATAGGTGGCGCTAAAATAGTAGAAATGGTTCTAAAAACATGCTAAAATGGCTTAAAAATGCAGTAAATGTGCTTCATTTACACACCTATCACTGAAATTATTTATAAGTTATTTTTTCTGTCCATCTTGGATGTTTAAAGGTTTCAAAAACACATTTTCAATATTCTATCATTTTAGTCACTATAACACAGACTTTCAACTGTCACCTACCATTTCTAACCACTAGATGTCACAACAAGACCACTTATTTATTGTTCAAAACATTTGCATACCTTTGTTGTTTTACATTTTTTGAGTTTAAAGTCAGGGAAATTGCATTTAGGATCATTCTGAATCATATTTTGACCTGATGTAAACACTGTTATGCATTAAACATTTAATTTGGTCCCAGTTAACCTCTTCATAATAATTCTAATAGGTAAAACTGGTTCTATGATTAAACACATTGTTTTAAAACATATGTAAAGAAAATCACAACTGTGGCTTCTAGATGGCAGTAACAGACCACTTGATGTTTATTTTACTGCTCTATAGCAAAGGATGTAATGTAATGTTATGTAATGCATTCTGAATCCCAAACTGACATGGCATGAACACAGTTAATGCATTTAAGATCAAATTTAGTTAAAGCTTTTCACACTTTTTACTCTGTAGATTTTTAATTATTTTAATAAAATACAAATTTTTCATTTTATATAGTTAGAACATGCTTAATTATAGAAGGGATATGTTTATGCACACCTAAATGGCTGTAATCACATAAATAAATTATACTGTGGCCACTAGATGGCAGTAGGAGATCACTAATAGCTTATTCACTGCTCTTTTGTCATTTTTATTAAGAAGAGCTAAAATAGCCATAACTCATGAAGGAATTAAAATATCTTCACCAAACTTGTTACACATATGCAAGAGGTCAGTCTAAGCTCATAGCATAAAACTCGTAGACAATGGCCACATGATGGCGCTATACATTGTAAAATCACTGTATCTGAGTAACCATTTATCTGATTAACTTAAAATTTGACATGTCGTGTCTTTGTCTAAGGTGCCATGACTCGATCTACACAATATATCATAGGGCTGCTTATACTGGTCACTTTGACATAAAAGCGGTCACTCAAAATGTTCATTAAAGTTTTGTCAATATGTAAAAATCGAAGTTGCTTCTCTGGAGTGTTTAATCAAACATTTGTTAGCTCAATCTATAAACTTTAACACTCTAATCGTATATTTCGTTGTCGAATAAACTACTTACAGTCGTCCTAACTGCTATATGACCTTACCCTGCTAAACTGCTTGACCCCCGTTAATTGCTGCTTGCAGCTATATTTTTGTTTTTACTTTTGTTTGATTGATTTTTGATAGAAAAGTAGTTGTTGTGTAAGTCCCTTCCTATTTGCAAGGATGTGATTCTTTGCATGTGTATTTACACAAATCATTCCATCATCCCAAAGTTGCTTTATCCTGAAATTGAAAATCGATTGGTCCAGGATTAATAGCTTT